>NC_028358.1:4581421-4588258 GCF_000741045.1 Vigna radiata var. radiata | reverse complement strand
ATATATATATATATATATATATATATTAATAGATATTACTGAGATATTTTATTAAGTAAAATAAAATTTATATCTAAGTATTATTATGATATGTTATTATATTTTGAATAAATAATTTATTTAGTATAATAAATTTTGATATATTTTATTAGTATAATACGAAAAAAATTATATTTTTAGTAAAAAAATTTAATTCTTTAATTGTGTTTGAATTATGTTGATATTTAAGGTACTTAAATATGTACTTAACCTTTAGTAATTGTCACTTATATTTATTAAGAAGAAAATTAACGTTACTATGTAATTAAAATTTTTTACCCGTAAATTTAAAATCATTAGTAATTTGTTGAAAGTTAATAATGTACTAGGATACGTTTGACAATAACAAAATTACTGGAATTAGAGTTGTGGTACTAAAAAAGTAATACTTTTTATTGTGTTAAAAATGAAATTTATGAATACTCGTTATACTTAAGCAACTAATTATTCTTATATTTTTGAGATTTTAGTTTTTATGGTGATATTCAAAGTATAAGGAACTTGACATACCTTATGTGTTAGATTTCTTCATTGTTATTGCTATTTAAGGGTGAAAGTTGTTGGAGACCAAAATAAAAAGTGAAAGTATTGGTTCACTTCTTAAAACGAATGTTCTAACATTTATTTTTTAAAAGTTTCATTTTTTGTTTAAATATTTTATTTGGAAAAAGATATTTGATTTTGATTCCTAGAAAACCGATGTCATACATCTTTATAACTTTGATTTTTCTGCTTCTCTAACTTTGATTTTCATTTCATTACCATCAAATCTCTCGATTACATACTTTAAACATTTGATGGTAATGAAATGAAAATCAAAGTTATAGAAGTTATAAAAATGTCATACATCTTTATAACTTTGATTTTTCTACTTCTATAACTTTGATTTTCATTTCATTACCATCAAATCCCTCGATTACATACTTTAAACATTTGGAAGACCAATTACAACTAGTTTTGCATTCCTAGATTCATACAAGTTTAATTTTTTATACGCGTTTTTAATATTTTTTATATTTATATTAAAGTAATTTTTATGTTTAATGTATTTTTTTTAATGTTTGGTATATGCTGCATTTTTTTTTTTATAATTCATAATTATATGCGCTTATATTTTGTTTATTTGGGAATTGTTATTGAGTTGGTATTAGTTTTCGTTTTGAGATTAAGTACACAAAATTATGTACAATTTCTAAGTTTTATGATAAAATTGAAGTTTTTTAAAAATTAATATAAGAAGAGATAATATTAATTATGTATTAAATATTGAATTGTCTGGTTGAATATTTTAAGAAAATTAATTATTTTTTCGTAGTTTATATATATATATATTGAAATTGATTATTATTTGTCAATTGTGTTCAGTATTGATCTTCAGGTGCATATTTTCTTGTGGTTGATAATCACTTGGAACCTAAAGACCAATGCAAACTACTAACAAAATTTTGTGAGATTTATGATATGTTGTTTAAAATTGACATATACCACTAAACTAAAAAGAAATGAATCTTCTTGAATGGGACAATGTCTAACATTGAATAAAAAGGCAATCGAAGTGATCATTCGCTTAAAGATTACTGAAAATTTGTGAACAATTTTAATATATATACTTATGAATCGAAATTTGATTAATTCACCATGCCTTAATGTTGAGTATAAGAGAGGAGTGAAATAATTTATACAATTAGCATGACGTAATGATGGTAGACATGATGATGAAGTGAAGTTTAGTTGTCTTTGTGTCAATTGTTTGAATGAGAGAAACTTGAACACAACCATTAGCTAGGGAACACCTTATCTATGATGGTTTCCTTCGAAGTTATACATCATGGGCATGACACAACGAATTGATAAACTTTTCAACTATCTCCCGAACTGAACATGTTATTGATTCCAAAGTAGAAGATCGATTGGAAGATGATAAACTAGAGGGCATGAGACAATCTCTTGCTGCATTACACTAGCTTGTTGACGTGGTAACTTATGAGCCAATGTCGATTCTAGATTCTAGCTTATTCTAGGTGTGATGAATATATATAAGTTGTTATGTTTCTATTATGTTTCTGGGTATTTTGTGCAAGTTTAATATATAAGATGTAACAAAAAAAATAAAAAAAAATATTCCAACATTAGGCTTCGATTATAGACAAAAATAAAAAAAAAATGGTCATTTAACTTTGGTTCAAGTTACAATTGTAGCCTAATACTATTTTAGAAATAAAAAAGAAACTACATTAGGCTTCGATTATCTGTATAATTGATGTATAAAGGAGATTTAGTTTCGGTTATAAGTAGAACTGAAGCCAAATACCCCTAAAATTAAATAATATTTTTAAATCAGAAAATGTATTTTATCTCGGTTATGCTCATAACCGAGGTCAAATCTACATTTATTATTATTTTTTATTATTTATTTATGATTTAATATTTTGATTCTTATTGAACCTAAGTAAAATACTAACTTTTATATTTTGGTTTATAAGCAAATCCAAAAACTCACCTTTCTTTATTTCGTCTTGATATGCTTCGGTTGTAAAACTAAAATCAAATGTCCAACATAATCATTGTCGTACCCCTACCCTATACTAGTGTCATCTATCACCCATACTTGATTTGTTAAGGCAACATGTACTGAAGAGTTGTACAAGATGTTCCTAAGGAACTAAATAACACTCATTAGACGAGGAACCAATTTAGAATGTAGGTGGGAAGGTTTGTTTATGATATGCTAACCCTTGAATCTTGAAGTAGTATTAGAACAAACAAGAAATATATGAAATTAGTTGTGCACAATGATCATTGCACTGAATTATCAATCAATGTTAGTTCATGTCCTTTGTTCCAAATATTGATCCACCAGACATCTTTTGTGAACCACTTCTCAATTGGCCACCCTTGTGTAAATTTTGTGGAATTTGTTCAAATTGTTTGGTAGGAAAGAATTTCTTAAAAACATGCCAATTTTTAGCTTAGCCTTACCAAATTGACGTCACTCTATAACTACAAAACAAATTAGCGTCGTACAAAGCATCAACAATTGTGCATCTTAAAAGGTTTGGGCGATGTTCATATTTCCAATGTGTGATATGAAGTTCATAAAATTGTAATAAAATTAGTTCTATAACAAAAATTATAATCAAATATAATATTAAAGGCAAAAGTATAAAAGAATTTTAGACTTTCTTTTGTTATACATTGTACCTAATCACCTTAAATGTGATGTATAATTGATTTGTACCGAGTTTCATAAGTGTGATGCTCTGAAAGTTGAGTACTCTTTACCTTTAGATCATTTACACTCAAATAAGTAAATTGGTTGAAAGTTGGAAATAGGTGTGATATACTACATATGATTTCATTCCCATGTATTAGTGATGTTTAATTATCCATTGTCTATACCCTTATATTTGTGGTCCAAGACAATTCCATGATATTGAAGTTCATGATTAAGGTTTTGTACTCACTATTAAGAACATGCGTGTAATGTTATTTATCTTTTCCTATGATGATGGAAATGTTGATGTTTTATATACAAAATCAATTCTTAGTTCTTTTTATCAAATATGTATTATCTTATACTTTAGAATTTTTAATTCTCATATAGTTAAAAATGTTATTAGATCCTTTAAAAATACTTATTATTATTGTTATGTGAAATTAAAAGTGAACAAATAATCTTAAAGAATTTTAGTAATTATGTGTATGAAAGGTCATGAGACCTTTAATGTATGGTAATTAAAAGGTAATTCTATTTTGTAAGGGATAAATAAAAACACCAAAGGACAATGTGATATGAGATAGATTTTCATCAAACGCAATTGTAGTATGTAGATACTACCCATAGCATGTCTTACTAAAGCTACTACCTCTCTTTTTTTTTTGAAGATTAAATATTCACACTAGGTTAAACAATTGAATGGCTAAAGTTCTAGTTAATAGATAAATCATGTAAATGTTGTCTTCGTTCTTGAATTCTTAGGTATATATTTATATATAGAGAAGATGAAAGTGACCTTTGTTAGAGCCGTGAATTCTTAGTTAGAGGAAATATCATTTTTTGTAAATTAAACTAAACATTATTTAATAATGTGAACGAAGTGTTCATTCGAGAAGGAAGAGGCCAATATACCCTATATTATAACTAGTTCACCTTTGATGAAGTAAGTGTATTTAATAATGTTTAACTTTCTTTATATACTTGTAGGCTCAGATCAGTCTACTCTTAAGTATAAAAGTTTATGTTTGATGTTTATTTCGTGAACTCGAATATATATACACTTTTTTTAACATCTTATTTTCAATTTTATGATAATAGTAATATATATAAATTTAGATTTTGTATTTGTTCAACTGATTCAGTTTTATTTACTTTTTTTTGTTACTGTTAAATTTGTCTTTTTATTTTTTTATATACTTTAATTTTATCATTTTCAATAAGTTGACACGAACATTATGTTTTTACATGTCGTGTCTCGATTTGTAAAATTTTTATTTTCTTTTTAATTTCTTTTAACTTTTATGACATTTATGTATTATTTAATATGAGTCAAATTTGGGGTTAATGGTAAAATTATGGTTTGAGTTGAATTGGATTTGTATTAAATAATGTAAGTCGCGGTAGTATAAAATCTTGATCGATTTAATATTTAGGGTTGGAAGTCTGTATAGTCTATTGAAATATGGTCAAAAAATGTGGATTTGGCAGTGGTATTGTGAAATCTAAAATGAATTTGTTTGATTAAAAATTGAGTTTATTTGAGTGTGAATGATTGTAATTAAATTGACTTTGTTCCTTGGCATAGTATACCAAGTGGAGTTAGAAATTCATGAAATATATGTTAATGATTTTATAGTTTAATGTGTATTGGTACATGATTAAATATGTAATTCATAACTTGCGCAATTGGTCTCATTGGTATTAAGTAGAAAATGCTTTCAAAATGGTTTTTGAGTACAAATAAGGGAAGGATACCAAATTGAGCAATTGAACAAGTTAATATCACATTTTCATGAAACATTTAATGTGGCACTGAAGAGTGACATAGAGGCGTTAAACACCACAACTTAGAAATCAAAGTCAGTGGTAAATTGTGATAGGATGCTGAGCAATGGTTGAGCGCACTCAACTCCGATAGTCTCCAAGGAAGAAAATCCTATTTGATGTAATTAAGTAGTGTATGCATTGATGTAAAGAGTCAACATTGAAAGTTTATCATGATATCCTAATAATCATTCAGACTCATATATAATATAATGAGTTATGTGGTGAGAGTGATAGGGACTTTATCTTGGCCAAAGACAATGAAAGGACTAATCTTGGGTGTGGTAGATTGAAATTCATTGACAATGACTTTGTAGAATAGTAAAGACTACTACAAGTGCAAAAATCACCAAAAATCATATATCAATACCTATATCCAGATAATAGAGTCCAAAGTTGTCTATGTGTAAATATATGGCATTTTTTGGTATGCTAAGTTTGAATTGTTGAATTTAAATTTTTATTGATTGTATATATTAATTGAACATGAGTAAATAAAATAAAAAAAATTATAACTTCAGCTTCACTTAATTAAATATATTAACTAGTTTTTATAGACTATACTAAATAATCTTCAAGATAGATTCTAGAACATGTGTGTAAAGAAAAACAATAAATTATTAAGAAAGGGTGAATTGATGTTTCATAAACATTTTATTGATTAATAGAACCTTATAACACTTTATTCACTATATCAAAATAAATGGTATCAATAAAAGTGAAAAAATATAAAAAGTGATAAGATAAAAGGAGATAAGAAAGAAAAACACTATTTTTTTATACAAAACTCATTATATCCCAATCTATATTAAATTTCAATCACCTCTTGTTTGGTGGAGTTGTTTTACTTTCTTCAAAAACTTTTATTACAATTACATTTCACAATGCAATCATACAACATATATAAATTTATTAAGAAATTAGATTTATATTCCTAAAGAATTCTTGAAGTTAGAAGAATGTTTGTAAACTATTTAAAATTGCTAGCTTTAAAATTGTGATTAAAACCATTTATATGAATTGATGTAAGACCCGAGAAAATGTAGAGCTTATAAATAACACTTGAGTAAGTTTTATTAGAATCTACATGAGTTCACAAAGTGTAATGTAGTTGAGAAGGTGTGTAAGTCTTGAGTAAAACATAAAGTTCTATGTTATTTAATCACCATGACATGGATTGTTCAAAGCTCCTTCTCATTCCACAACTATCTATTATCTCTCCTTTTGTAACGTCGAACCTTCAAATGTGACATACGTAAAACATGATGCATTCTTTGCAAATAGTCCACAATAAATTGATGCAACCTTCACAAATAAATCCTAATTTTTTAATGACGGTTATAATCTAAGATCACCATCCTTTTTAACATTTTTAAAATTCAAAACTATGGTAAATTCTCCAACCTTTAAACGATGTCTAATATAACAATATTCAAAAAAACAATTTTTAAATGTCTTATTTAACCATTATTAAAAGTATTTTTCATAATATTTCATCTTGCCAATTAAATTAGTCTAATCGTGATATAGTTATAAAATACCTGTAAAAAAGAAAAATGACTTAATTTCAAATACTTGTCATAATTATCTTATAAAAAAAAAATAAAAATGGATAATCAATGTGTCCTCGTATACTCCAATTATAAAAAAAAAAAAAGAATAATTGTGTAATTAATTTGGTTAATAAAACTTTTTAAAATTTGTTATCCTATTATTATTTAAAAATAATAATTTAATCTTGAAATATTATATATATA
>NC_028358.1:4565820-4581006 GCF_000741045.1 Vigna radiata var. radiata | reverse complement strand
ATATATATATATATATATATACATATTACATGTATATGACATTTTAGAAGCTTGATTTTCACGTAGGTTTAAAATTGGATAATTCTCAAGCTTTTACTTATTTGGTTGCTTTATATAATCTATTTATCTATTAATATTAGAAATAAAGTAAGCAATTCCTAAAGTGGGTTGACCGATTATAAATCAAGCTGGATAATTAAGAAAGTATATAAATAAAGACTATGAATATTTGTCCCGAAGAGGACATATTTTTTATTTTATTTTTCTTTCTACGCACCTTTTTTTCTCTTTTGCCGTCATCTTACAAGTTTGTGCTTAGTTTTGGTGCTGTAAGATGCGTAAGCATAAATTTGATAACCCTCAATACATTTATAAACTCAATAGGAGATTAAATGTTTTTTTTTTTTAATTATCAAACTGAAGTAGTAAAAAATATACTTTGTCGAATATTCTTTCCTAAATAGTTATAATGTATTTTCATTATTTTTAATCATTTAACCAATATTGATAGTTTTTTTTTTCTATCACTTCATGTTACTTATATATGTTCCCCCTTAAGTCAAAATTATTATTTTATATATAAATACGTAGTATTTTGAAATTTTGTGATTATATTATGCTAGCTCTCTAAGTATTGAGACATTTCGAATCCCTAAGTAACAGTGTATGCAAATTGTGTACTCCGTGTACGTATTTCTTTTTAAGATGTACGTATACGGAAGACGTAATAATATACATTAATTTTTGTTTATTCATAGTAGACATTCATGCACACAAGGAGGTAGCTAGATAGGCATATATTATTATTAGATTAAAAAAAAAAGAATAAAGGAATTTAAATTTAGAATATTTATAGTTAAATAGAGAAGTGCTTTTTAAAACCCCAGCCGCCCATAACAGCCACCCAAATTGCTCTCTCTCTAAAAGGGAAATATCTATGAAAAATAGAGACACACAACAACAAAGGAGCAGAGAATCCCATAAAAACAACATCAAGAACAACAACTGGAACAGTAGCATCATCGACCTCAACAAAAACAACACCAACATCAAACAAACCCTCACTCTCTTCTCTACTATTTCATCTCAATCACTCCTTTTCTCTCAGAACTTCTTTTCATAGCCATAGATCATAGATAGGGACCAACCCTAAACTGTTCAAACACTACTCACTCACGCTGCTTACTGATAACACACTTACACGCGCACACTACCATCATCATCATCATCATCATCATCATCACCATCGCCATGTCCCTCGAAGACTCCCTAAGATCTCTCTCTCTCGACTACCTCAACCTTCTCATCAATGGCCAAGCCTTCAGCGACGTCACTTTCCAAGTCGAGGGTCGTCTCGTCCACGCCCACCGCTGCATCTTGGCCGCGCGCAGCCTCTTCTTCCGCAAATTCTTCTGCGGCCCCGACCCTCCACCCGGCCTCGACCCCGCCGCCGCTTCGCGAGCCGGCGCCGCCTCCGCTGCGCGTCCCCCCGGCGTGATCCCGGTGAACTCCGTCGGGTACGAGGTTTTCCTGTTGCTGCTGCAGTTCCTGTACAGTGGACAAGTCTCCATCGTGCCGCAGAAGCACGAGGCCAGACCCAATTGCGGCGAGCGAGGGTGCTGGCACACGCATTGCACCTCCGCCGTTGATCTCGCCCTCGACACCCTCGCCGCCGCCAGATACTTCGGCGTTGAACAACTTGCATTGCTCACTCAGGTATATTCATTTCTCTCTCTCTCTCTCTGCTCCTCCGATTTAGGACATGTTTCACCCTAAACACTTGTACAGATAAAATAAAGTTTGTTTACCTCAAAAAATTTCTGTATAAACATTTCAGAAAAAAATTAAAGTTTTTTTTCTCTCTTATTATTGCTTCTTTCCATAAACATGCTCATGTTTCCTTCCTTCTTTAATACCAGTCTTACGTTTTTCTCTTTCTGGGTTTTGGGAATTCGGACAGTTACTGCGTCTGCTCTTTGGAAACTGGGAAGGGGTATTTTGTTATATTTTATTCGATTATTTGATTTTTCTGCTTTATTTTATTTTAATACTGTTACCTTATTATGATGAATGATTGATGGAGAGAGTGAAATTTTTTGAGTCAGATTTGTGCTTTTTATTTTTATATGATCTCATGATAGCTTCTCTCTCTGAAATGTGACGACTTGAGCTTCCAGTTCCACTTCATAGCTATCGATTATTCTTGTGCTTTCTTCTTCCTGTGACTGTGTTTATTCGAAGGTTAATTCATTGCATGCTGTTTTCTGTTTGAGGATGCCAAAATATTTTGGGAAAACTAAGGTTAAAACATGGGTTTATGTATGGTTATATTTATGAGTTGATGTCTTGACAGTCTTGATTTCATGTAGTATATTTGAGAGACAACACTCTTGACCCTTTATGATGCATTTCCCAAATGAAGATAATAAATAAATATACATCAATCTTGTCTTCCACAATCATTTCCTTTCCTCATTTGGGTGAAAAGAGAAGAAGCTAATTAAAACACAAAATAGTTTTCTGCTCCTACATCACTTTGGCAAAATATCTATTATTAGATTTTGTTCTCTTCCCTCTCTATTTTTTCATTCTGCAGTGTTAAAAATTTACAAAACTCTTCAGAGAAAAGTCACCAACCCGCTATTTTCTCTGATAAACTGGCATTATAAATAGATCGAGTTTCCTGATCCTTTTTTCTGCCTGAAACATTACTTGTTAGAATGCATATTTTCTTACTTTAAGAACCAAATTACATATTGTTTCAACAAGTTAAACCTCTTGCTAAACTAAAAATAAATTATATGATTTCCTCATTTTCTTTGACACTTGTTTCTTCAGTTTTTCACTGCCAACCATTTTAAGGGCAAATTTAATAATCAGATAAAGTTTACAAATAATTATATAAATATTTTTCATATTCTTATATGATTAAAGCTATAACTTCAAGGATAATTTGTATGATTAAACTAAACATTAATTATAGGTTTGATTTAGAGGAAAGATAAAGGACGAAATAACTAAAGAAAACAAAAATAAAGATTAAAATAAATAAGAGAAGGCATCCAGCCATTTTTCACCTCCTCTTCTTCCTGAGACAAACAACAAAAAGTAATTATTTCTCATCCTCTCCACTCTACCAAACACTGGTTAATTTTAGCATAATATATTTTCTGAAATTCTAAATAAACATTTAAATTGATCTATTCAGAAGTAAGAATTAACTTATTCCCAAAGTTAATGTGTTGAAATGAAATTCTTCATACAATTTCTCTATTATTTCTTTTAAACTTGTGCTTATATAAGCTAATTTCAACGGGTAGGGTAGTTCATTTTATTTTATTTTTCTTGTTTCTCTCCTCTAAAAATGGTTAAAGAAATAAACTTTTGCATTACCGTAACAATAGAAGTAGAATTTTTGTTAAATAACTATTGAAAAATAAAGAGTTAAATTTTGCATTTGAACTATGGTATAAAAACACTTACTTTGAAGTTGTTGATGGACAGAAACAACTTGCGAGCATGGTGGAGAAAGCTTCAATCGACGATGTGATGAAAGTGTTGATAGCATCTCGAAAGCAGGAAATGCAGCAGCTTTGGAGCACGTGCTCCCACCTGGTGGCAAAGTCAGGACTTCCGCCGGAGGTGCTGGCCAAGCACCTACCCATCGACGTGGTGGCCAAGATCGAGGAGCTCCGCCTCAAATCCTCCCTCGCGCGCCGCTCCATGCTGCCGCTCCGCCACCCGCACCAAGACCTCGGCGCCGCGGACATGGAGGATCAGAAAATCCGGCGGATGCGGCGCGCGCTCGACTCCTCCGACGTGGAACTCGTGAAGCTCATGGTGATGGGGGAGGGCCTGAACCTGGACGAGGCGCTGGCGTTGCACTACGCCGTGGAGAGTTGCAGCAGGGAGGTGGTGAAGGCGCTGCTGGAGCTGGGCGCAGCGGACGTGAATTTCCCGGCCGGACCGGCCGGGAAGACTCCTCTTCACGTGGCGGCGGAGATGGTATCCCCAGAGATGGTGGCGGTGTTGCTGGACCACCACGCTGACCCGAACGTGAGAACCGTGGATGGCGTGACCCCGTTGGACATCCTGAGAACCCTAACCTCGGACTTCCTCTTCAAAGGGGCGGTCCCCGGACTCACCCACATTGAACCCAACAAGCTGAGGCTCTGCTTGGAGCTGGTGCAATCTGCAGCTCTCGTTTTGTCTCGTGAAGAAGGGAACAACCACAACAACAACGCTAACAACAGCAGCAACGACAACACTAACAACCCCAACACTTCTGCTTCTGCAACTGCTATCTATCCACCAATGAGTGAAGCGCACAGCAGCAGCAATTTGGACTCGAGACTGGTGTATCTCAACCTCGGCGCCACGCCACAAATAGGTGACGATGATAGCAGCAGCCAGAGGGAAGCCATGAACCGTCATGGCTCGCAAGGTGGCGGATGTGACCCATCAATGTACCATCACTCTCATGACTTCTAGTTCTAGCTCTAGACCACTATTACTGTTATTATATATAGATATAATATGTTTGAGCTAGAGTAGCTGGTTATATAGCTGTCTGGCTAGTGGCTACCTTGAAATTTCAATTTAAAATGGAAATATAATTGAAGTTAATTTCAACTGCAATGAAGAAGAGACTGTGGAAACTGTAGATTGGGTTTTTGTTTTCTGATAAACACCATCCACACTCTAAAAACTAATCTGAGAGATATAACTTTCTTTCTGGGGTTGTCAGTTGAAATAGTCATAGTGTTGATTACTCATATCACTACACACTGATATCTGATATGGTGATTTAATTCTGTGTTTGGGTCTCTGGCCTATGTTGGGTTGTCTGTGTTTCTTTTTGTAGGCTTTTCAAATGGTAGCAATGTGAAGTGCGGTTTCATGGGAGATGAGGATAAGCGACAAGGAGAATCTAATCACTGTAATTTTATTTTATTTTGCTGTAAAACCAAAGGGTGCATGGAGGAGACGCAGGTCAATCTTTTCAATCCCACTTCACCTGTCAACTCTTTGTTTTTTGTTTTTTATATATACACTCACTCACTGATGATGATGATGCTTAGCTAATATCACGGCCAATTCTTGTGTTCTTTTAATTTGGCTTTTCTTATTCCTATTCTTGTCCCACCTCACCCCACTTTCTCCTAACCCAATTTATCTTCCTTTATTTTCTGCTTCAACCTCTCATCACAAATAGGATTGTTTCCTTTTTCTTTATTTTCCAATTTTAAGGTTTATCTGCTTATGGTATAGGTCAACTTTATATCAGAATTAAGAGATTAATCATATGGGCAGTGGCATATTTTCTTCTGATATTTAGGCTTATGGAAGAATTCATTTGTTAGTATAATTAGTATTGGGATTTCTTGTTTTTCTTTTGAGCAAAAGGTGTGGCTGTGGACAAATGGATTGGTTGTCTTGCATGAATGCTACAATGAGTAATGAGTGTGACCACACATGTCAAGTTAAAATATTGGCACTATCTCCTTCCATGTAATCCTCTTTTTGTCCCCTTGCCTTTTGTAGGCTCTTGGTTACAGCTAAAAGCAATTACATTAATAGTAATATCTTTTATCATTGCTAATTTTTGTCTAAGTTCATAATTAATAGTGGATCAGGGAACATTCTTGACTTTACTCCTTAATTAATTTCCTGCATGTACATAGATAAGCTATAAGCATCCTGATAAGTGTTCTTCTGAAAGCATTTTCAAACCCAAATTATCAGGTAATTAATACTTGAAAAATTGTGCAGAAGATGCATATCTAAAACTAAAGCTATGAATTCAAATGATATACTTCTTTATTTGTATACATATACTTATAATTATAACACCCTATCTGCCATAAATATGCAACTGTTAGAAAAAGATTTGATATACTTGAACAGTTCAACCATCACTTCTATTACTGTTCCAATATAAACATGTATGCATCTTCTCGTGATAAATGCTTAGACCAAATTACTTTGGTAAGGTCATAGAATAATTTATTTATCAAACATATACTAGTCTTGACTATACATAAACTGTATCAGTATTTACATGTTGCATTTATCAGTTTGTCTATTTTTTCCAACTCTCTAATGCAGTGACATTTTTCTCTATGGCAATAAATTTTTACTGATGAGTGGGGGAACTTTGATGATAATCAGTGTTTATACATGTTTTTTTTGAATTGGATAAAGCTATTAGTTTAAAGAGTTGGGAGCAAACAGTATAACTGTACTTGTACAGGGTCTGGCAGAGATCTAGGACAGAAAAGTACATGACTTTAACTAAAACTAGGGCATTAATGGATTACTGATATTAGCAGTTTGCACTGTATAGAAAAAGCAGAGAAGTGACTACTCATTAGTATGCCTGAGATTTTGGTAGTCATGATTCACCTGCTAGTTTGCTTGTGTTTTTTAATGTCAAAAGGTGAATAAATTAACCCTTTTGCATCTTCTCAGCAGCAGTAGGAAAGAGATTCTGGGATGGAAAACCTTGACATGTATACACTGAACAAGAAAACATAAGGCTAATATGATAACATTTGAATTAAACAATAATGTTTTCTTTTTGTTTGTCTTTCCCGTACAATCTTTTCCCTCTCTGAGATCTCAGTCTTATCTCTTTATTGTGATGGTCAAAACCACACCGTGCAGCAGTTCAACCTATCAGCACTGTTGTCACATGCTTTTCTTTTATCTGTTGGGACCTTTGAACCCAACTCCAATACCAAATTCATGTCCTGCAAAGTCAAGTTTGAGATTGGAATAAGAGTTTCCAGAACAATAGTGACAGCCAAATCTACAGACCATGAAGCCATGAAGAGATACTCGTTTCTTGACTTACTATTAGAATAATGATATTTTTGAAAACATTTTTTTTATAATATTTTAATATTATTTGTGTTATTACGTGATTATTAAAATTATTCATAATTAATAATAATTTTAAAGATTAAATATGTTTTTAGTCTCTATACTTTAGGCCGATTTTGGTTTTAGTCTCTCTTTCAAACTAAGATACAATTTAGTCCTTCAACTTTAAAAAACTCTGGTTTTAGTCTTTTTTACCAAATTTTTTTAACTTTATTTGCTGTTTCAAACATGTTTATCAATTAACATTGAAATAAAAATGTGTCCAACATTGTACTTTAGTTTGAAAGAGAGACTAAAACCAAAATCGCCTCAAAGTATAGAAACTAAAAACATATTTAACCCTAATTTTAAATACTAATCTATCACATAATAATAATAATAATAATAAGTAAATGATATTAAAATATTATTAAAAAAATATTCTTAAATTTTCGAAGAAAGGAAAGGTAAGGAGGTTATGATTAGGATGGATGGGTGGGTTTTTTTTATCATGTTAGGGTTATATAAGGTATAAGATGATTAAACTAAATTATATTTAAAAATTTAATGGTTCTTAAATAAAATTATTCAAAATCCATTATAATTTATGGGATTGTAGTAATCTTTGAACTAAAATATTTGTTAATAATTATAATAATTTAAGTAATTTAATTTAATTTAGTTGATTTGTTACGATAAAAGTGAATTTAATTCTTTTAAGTTATTATTATTATATGATTTAGTGTAATTTTGCCGAATTATTTTTTTAGTTAGATTTAATTTTAAATAATTCGATTCATAATTTTTTTTTTCATTTTTATGTATTGAGATTATTGTGACAAGGTCGTTCATACATAGGGAAGTGAGAGAATGTATATTGAAACGTGAGGTAACTTATTAAAAGTTTTAAGTATATATTTAACTGATTTAAACTAATAAAATTTAGAGATTGTACTTGAACTTTTTAATTTAAATAAAGGTTTATTTGATTAAAAAAATGAATATTTATTCAAGGAATCTATTACACTAACATTAATGTAATTTATTAAAACTAACATATTTTCAAATACTTTTTTTTAAATTAATATCAAGTTAATCGATTTAAATGTTAAACATAATTAAATATGGTGATATCCACCAATGAGAGGTCATGATTTTTCTCTTTTACTTTTTTCATATAAATGTCTTAACTTTTCTCTTCATATCTTCTTTTATCAATAGATAAAAGCTCTTACTTTAAGAGAAAGTCATTCTCCCATGTCTAGTAATCTTTGATCTTCAATTTAACCTTCTTATCTAGTAATCTTTTTCTCTAGTAAGAAAATCACATGTCTACATGCTTTGACGCAACATCTTATTATTTTATATCATAATTATATTAGTCTTAATTCTTTTTATTGTTTAATGAAGTTTCAAGTGAGGTTTTTCTTTTAATTTAATTTTTTTAACATTATTTAAATAGTTAATAATATAGTGAATAATGTAACACAATTTGTTTGATGTTGTGCATTTTATCTGATGTGGAGGAGAGCTTCGTTTTCTTCAATATTCATGTCTTCACATAATCTTTCACTATTTTTCTTTCTCCAACACTATCTTTCCTTAACACTTGCATCATATGTAAAAAACATTCACAAAAATCACAACTCCATTATCCTTCATTCACAAACTCCACATAACAACACAACACATTGATTTCATACGAAAAAAATTTATATATAACATTATATATAATCAATTTATATACAAATTTTTGTCCGTATGTAATTTATACGTAACACTATTTTATATATGGATTTTCAAGCTTACATAAAGATTTTGATCATAGCACTAGTGACAATTGATCATAGCACTAGTGGTCGAATCTGCAAAGGTGAGAGGAAAAAAATGGAGCAACAATTTCGATGGGACCTCCGATGGTGGTCAGCATTGTTGTCGACAACCTTAACTAGGCGAAAAACCATGAATGGAGGAGGTTCTAATATAGCCTCATGAACCCTATTTTTCTCTATTTTGATTTAAAACTAAAAATTCATATCACATATTAAATAAACGAGATATGTAAGATAAAACCGATCACATCAGACAAATTGAATCACCTTGTTCAGTATGTTGTTAATTATTTAAACATTGTTATCAACAATGAATAAATTGATAAAAATTGACGAAAAGTGAACTTAATTGAATAAGAAAATAAAAACGATTAAATTGAACAACAATTACACAAATTAGGCTACCTTATTCACTATGTTGTTAACTATTTAAACCATGTTAATATTGAAGTAATTATCATATTAAGCATGAAATATAAAATCATTGAAAGTACACTAAAAACGCGTAACACATCTTATAAATTAATTAATTGTAATTTATAAAAATTTTAAAAACAACTTGAAACCTAGTGATGGAATTAGTGAACATTTAGAGTTGGTCTTTAAAAGCCTAGTTAATTATCGTATATAGTGTTATAATTTATTTAATTTGCATCACAAATTTGACACTAGTTAATTAACGTTAGTTTTTACTTGTTAGTGTCAACTAAAAGTTGATGCTAAATGTCTATTTTTGTTGTAGAGTTTAAATATGACTAAATTAAATATATATCACAATTACATCCAAAGTTAGAAGGTGAATGAATTTCAAGTGTGTTACAAATTGTTAAAAAAAAATTATCAACCTTATAAGAGCCGCCTTCATATTTATGGTAAGAAGATATGCTATTTTAGAATAAATAAATTAATGACTTTTAGCAAATATTTAATCAATTAAAATTGAATATCTGTTATTATTATAAAAAAAAATTGAATTAATGTGTTGTTTTGAAGGAAGGATCCAATAATTTAATTGACAATTCACTGCGACGATCTGGTTCTGAAACTGAGTCAGTCACGTGCACGCGTGGCTCGGTGAGAGAGAGACAAAGAGACACACTCACGCATGAACAAAAATGATAGCAGTGAACAGGGAAAGTAATAGTGAGACCACTGTTACTGTTAAATTAGGTCAAATGAAACATAATAACATAATTCAAATAAAATAAATCTATACATTTCATTTCTTTCATGTTGTTCTGTTTCTTTCGGTGAATGTTCTGTTTATTGTTAAGCATGAAAATATAGCGTTTGTTTAAGTTTATTTAATACCCAAAGAAAGTTGGTGTGTCCTGAGAATCAGAGAATCGGAAACTTGAAAGGTGCATGGAAATCGATTTCTGTCTCTCATAACCGATTCTAACGTCACATTTTGAAAAAATTGAATGCAGGAAATCGATTAGGAAGAATAAATTCTCTTCTGCAGGCAGGCCAAGGCTCCAACACATTTTCTGCAACTAGATATCTAGATGCATCCAAATCAACATGCTAAATAAGTAGACACAAACATTGTTTAATAATAATAATAATATCATTTTATCAATTTTAATATAATATAATTTCATTAATTTTAATTTTTATATTAAATAATAATTTACATTTCATTTTGATATAATTAACACTATATTTTATTTTAAATTATTATTTTGACAAAACAAAATATTAATATTTTATTTTTATCAATTAAAATACTATTTTAATATATCAAACTCATTTACTAACTTTCATAAACTTTCAACTTAAATTTTTTATTTCTCATTTTTTTTAATCCAACTAATCTCATTCTCACCATTTCTTCAAATTCAGTAATTTATATATAGAGAAAATAGTTTATAAGAATTGTGTTGTCGCAAAAGGATATCTCTTGGTTCAAAAAGAACCAATGTCTAAAACTGAGATAGTGGAATTTTTATAATTATCACAAACATATATGATCTCGATTCTTTTTAGAACTCATACATAAAATAACTTATTTTTTTTAGGGTTTAGGTAATGGTTCTTTATAAAACTAAGGTCATAGATCCTTATTGTCTCGATTAAAAAGATAATTGAGCTAATAACATGTGTTTAGGGTTAAATTTCGAGAACAAAGGCATTTTTAGATAAAAGCTCTTCTGTGCGTGGTGCTGCACCACTGCTCTTTGTTCTTCCAGTTTTGCGACCATCATCTTCAACTTTTCTTGCATTTTTTCTTTCATTTTACGTTGATTAAGTGTTTAGGTATGATTTTCTTTCGTTTTGACTGATTGATTTTGTGCACAGGTGCTCTTCAACTCTTCGAATAAACGCTTTGGGATGTTCATTTCGTTTCGTTTCATCCCAAAACTCACCTTCAAGATTAGTTTCGTTTTAGGTTTTTCATGTTTTCGTTTGGTTCATTGTTCTTCATACATCATACACATCAAAACATAGGTATAGGTAAAACTGAGAGTATGCTCAAACGAACTCTAAATTCAATGAAAATTTGTACGAAGAACCAAAAGATCATGAAAACCCCTCACAAAAATTTTCAGCTCAAAATTCAAAGTGTAACTATTTTAAATATTTTTTCAAAGTTTGAAAAAAGAACAAAAGAAATTCCCAATAAATAGAAAACATTGTCTTCTGTGTTTGTTTTTGTGTTTTTGGGATTATATATGTCATATGGTTTATGTGATACAGATGATAATTTTTTTTTTTTTAAAAAAATCATACTTTAAACTGTGATTCTAGTAAAAACTAAGGCAAAAATGAGTCTTTGGTCTCGGTTCTGAATCCAACCGAGGCAATAGACCCTTTAATTAATTATTTTTAAGGGTCTACGACCTCGGTTCAAGATAGAATCGAAATAATAGATCTAATTTTTTAGATTTTTATTCGTTTTATTGCTTCGAGTTTTATGAAACAAGGAAAAAACGTAACCTGACAAAAAGTCCTAACTTTTTACCTTACTTCAATATACCTCGGTTGCAAAACTGTTGTCATAAACCCAAACAACCGACGCAATATCCCTTCATTGAACCAGTGATATAGATTCCAACCTCATGCCCATTAATCAAATACTCACAAATATTCACTCAATAAATTATCATGCACTTAAAAACGAGAATAAAACACAAGAATACTAAAAAATAAATGAATAATGTTAGGTTCAACTTCATGAATAAAGGAGTTAGTTACTCATATATATTCTAAACACTAGAAGAAGAATAATAATGAATGACTCTAATATCGAGAATGAATCTCCACCAAATAATACATTTTCAAATGTGTAAGACTTCTATTTATATATTTTCATAAACACATAACTTGTTAACTAGACTTGAAATTTATATTTGATTTTGTACTCGAAATAACTAACTTGGTTGATAACTGATTTTGTTGACATATTTTATAATATTGAGTAATTTTCACTTATCTACAAAATTATAAACCTTATATTTATTTTTTCTAGATTATTAAATAAAATATTTAACTATCTAAAAATATAATAATCAAAATACTAATAAAAGATGATCTTTTTTTAAATTTATCTATAAAATCTTAATCATCTAAACAAATAATAATAAAAGTATCAATAAAAAATAAAATATTTATCTTTTCTAAAATTATTTAATAAAGTCTTAATTATTTTAAAAAATAATAATAATAATATCAATAAAATATAAAAATAAATAAAATAAAAAACATAATAATATCAATTATCAAATATTAAAATTACATTAATCCTACCATATTATCACTCCTAATCTAATTTCATGACTTAAATTTAAAAAAGTAAAAAAAAACTCGAGAAATTGTAACGGTGTTACATGTTCATTCCTTTAACATGGTCTACAAATAGAGATAAAAAAAGATTTAAACGTGGTCCTCGTATTTGTAAGGGAATCTCAAGTGGGTCCTCTTGTTTCAAACAGTCTCAATTAGGTCCAAATTTTTGAAAAATTTAGCCAATTAAGCCCTCTCTGTTAAGTTTTCCCATACGACTGTTATATTACGTCTGTTATATTACGTGAAATTTTTTATTTAAGTTAACAATTTTTGACGTGACATAAAATTAAATTAGTAATGTTAAGAATTTCTTAGGATTAGAAATTTTTTAAGTAAATAGGGTTAGAAAGAGGGAATTAGGGATTTGATTAATGAACACAGGAGATGAACACACGAAAGAAGACAAACATAGGAGACGAACACCTTAATTAAGATTTTCCATTCCACAACTCCCTACACTCCATAATATCAAATTGAAAAATAATCCTTTTCTGATTTTAAAATTTAGGGATTTTGTTTTCTTCAAAAGGCTTTGAGTGAGGAGAGTGGTGTCAAGGGAGTGACGTGACGAACAAGCGAGGGTATGATGGCGCGAAAGAGGGAAAGGTTTCGTTGGAGCAGGTTGAGGCGAAACTCATCGAAACATAAAATAATATATAATAATAAAAATTTTGTTACTATAGTTCTTTTATCTTTTCTTGTTCCTTTTCAGTGCTTTACCCACGAGAGGAAGAAAGAGTCAGAAATTGAAAGGATGAGGTTACTCTAGAAAAGAAATATGGAAAAAGAGAAAAAAAGAGAGGAAACTAGGTTACAGGAAAGGAGTCAAAAGGAGAAATATGAGAGGTGGAAGTGAAGCAAAAAGAAAGAAATGAAAGGGTCTATAAGAAGAAGAGCAAAATTTTGTAACAGGAAGAGAACTAACCAAATATCATATTCATTCCACGAAATTAGATTTAATTCTGAACATGCTTATTTTCATTAAGAACCCTTTCCTATTATCTATCAAAACCTTCAAATCCATTAGATTCAACCTCTAAATTCATCCTCCCAATTCCCCAATTTCCTTTTGGTCATGCAAAGCCCTGACCCAGCCATCAAAATCTTGGTAGCCACCGCGTAGCACTTCCACCGAAATTTGCAAAATAAAAAAATCATATCAACCTCAATCCATTGCAACCATGGCAGAACGTGAACCCTAATCACGGACAATCCCAAATCGCCATCGTCCACCATCACCATTCATCTTCTGGGTAGTAACCATCATCCACGAACCGATCATCTTCGCTCACCACCATTAACAACCATCACCGTCGTAGTTGGCTGAGGGGTCATTTTCGATCGCGACGCGCCATAGCTTCTGGCCTTGAGCTTTCCAACCTGGTCATCCAATGAACCATCCTCTTCTTGGGTCGTGTTCGATCCAAATAAGTGACTCATCAGAGTTGAAGATAATGCTCTCTAGGATTCCAATCCATCTTCTGACACTAATTAAATCTCTAATTCCCTTTCTCTAATCCTATTTCATTAAAAGTCTCCTAATCTAAAAATTTCCCTAGTCTAAACAATTAATTAATATAACATAACATGTCATATAACGCTCATACAAAACTTAATAACAAATTAAATTACAAATTCCATGTAATATAAGACGTATACATCACCAAATTAAGTGTGTACCGGATCAACATTAAGACCTTTTGAAATTTTTCAAAAATTTAGACCTAATTAAGATCGTTTGAAATAAGAAGACCTACTTGATATTTTCCTACAAATAAGAAAATGATCCAAATGTTTAAACCTAAAAAAATACATTTTTCAAACTTTGGAAACTGAAAAATTAAGTTTAAAAATATCCAAAGTTAACAAAAAGAAAAATAGTTTAACCTTATATTTAAAAAAAAATCGTAACTTTCTAATCTCATCGAATGATGCTAAACAATAGTATGGATTATTAAGAATTAAAAGAGTAAAAGTGTGAAAGAAATGAAAGATTAAAATTATATATATTTTGAAATTGAGGTAAGTGAAATGATGAAGAAAGAGGGAAGAGTTATGAAGTATGGGAGCAGACATCACATGGAGAGTAACATGAAGCTGACTTTACATGACACCTTCATAATTGTCTTGTCTTCTCTTCTGCTCTTATCTCAATCACTCTCTTCATTCATTGCAGTTAAACTGTAACCTTTTTTACACTTCTTCCTGCACTGCAATTCTCTACTATTCATGGCTAAATGCCAAAAATATTTTCTTAGTAATCATTATATAACTTTTTTATTTTTTCGACCTTACTTAACGTGAGATTAAGAAAAGTGTTTGCTGTGGTAGCATATATAATTTAAATACATATTTTTCTTTCTTAATTCTTAAAAACGGCTTTAAAATATAAAACGATAATAGAAATTTCAGCTTTCAAAGTTGACAATGTAAATTTAATTGGAATGCAGACTTCAGAAATATTAGATATTATAGAATTATTAAATATTATGAATCATATAATTATAAAATTTTAGAAATTATATAATAAACTATATTTATAAAAAACAATTCATCTCATTGTTCTCAAATATTTTTACTTTGTTAAACTCAAACGTATACTTTGATTTCAAAAACATTACACACACACACACACACACACACACATATATATATATATATATATATATATATATATATATATATATATATATATATATAT
>NC_028358.1:4470648-4564485 GCF_000741045.1 Vigna radiata var. radiata | reverse complement strand
TTTAAGCTATCCTTCAACTGTATAGTCCCATACCTATACAGTCTCTAGATCCCTCTCATTCCGGTGTATGTTTGATTCGTCCATGTGCCCCTTCCACTAGAAGCCTGCCAGGAGCCGCTCCTTGTCCATGCCTCTTGCACTGACGATCACTCCCCGCCCTCGTCAGTGCCCGAGTGTCACATATGTAATTGATGATTTTGATCATACATTGTTGGTATGTTGGAATGGTGTGTTTGTGATGTTTAAAAAAATTGCCTTGACAATGTGTGATGAAGTTGTTCTGGTGTTTGAAATTGAATGCAAAGTGGTTAGAACAAAAAAGAGTCCGTTTACTTAGGTTTTAAGGTCAAAATAAGAGTTTAAATAGATGAATTTTAGAGGTAGGTGTTGGAGTGACGAAGCAACTAGTAGAGTATTATTATATGGTCATTTTAAACTTATTAGAAGTGTTAATTTGAAGGAAATTTGGTATGGAACAAGTAAGGGGTTCATTACTGAAGTTTGGGAGTATATTTAATGTAAAGGTTTTGACTAGTGAGAATTGGATGTAAGCAGTGGGTACTGGTTTAGGTAGTTAGGGGACTATTGTGATAACTAGTATGACTTGTCTAAGGTCTTAAATTAGAGAAATCTAGTGGGGACTGGTTTTAAGCACTTTTTAATAAATTTTGAGGTTTTACATTGTGAGAATTTGAAATAGAATGGATTTGAGTAATTTGATTATGTAGTTAACAAACTGATATGAGGTCTAAGAATATTAGAATTGAGTTTAGGTAGCTCAGAGAGGTGATTTTTGTTTCAAGAGGTCAATTTGAGTTACAGAGGTGTTTTTTGAAGTTTCTTAGTGTTTGGAGTGTCCTAGGGAACTTTAGAAGTTGGGGGTAAAGTTTCCAAAGTCTGTTCTTGAGTGGTTGTGCATCTATCATGGCGCTAAGCGCTGGAGTCTTGGCGCCTAGACGCTAACTCACTGTTTTTGGGCATTCGCGTGGGCGCTAGCTCACTATTTTTGGATGATGAGCGCTAGTTTTTGGGGACCTGAGTGCCACCCTGTGGGTTCACATGCTTATGTTTTATAGATTTTTCAGTGACTTGTTAGGTTGTTTATGGTCCTTTGAGTTATGATTAGTGATCTCATATGATGTTATGCAACGTAAAATGAATAAATTTGTATATGGTTTACATGTGAATGAAAATGATATATATGAATATTGTGATGAGTAGTTGTGAATGAGGTGAATGGTTGATGAACGTAATTCCATGACTCAAGGAGAGGTTATATGGTTGTGTCTATGTTTTTGTTGTATGAATGTATGGAGCTTTGAACTGGTGGTCTATTCCGACACTCTAATGATCATTCATTCTCAAGTAGATAGGGGATAGTCATGTGGTGAGAATAACGGGAGGTTTTTGTCTATAGGCTTTGATCATGGCCATAGGCAACTGAAATGGACTAACCTTGTATGGTAGCTTGGTTTCATCCAGCCGTATTACCACTACAAGTGCACAAACTACCAATAGTTTAACATTTATACCGAATCCGGATGAGTCTTGTCTAGGTCTTGGTATGTATAGGATGATTGGATTACTATGGTTCATTTTGAATAATGTTTGAGTTTGTTAATATATATATATATATATATATATATATATATATATATATATATATATGAATTGTCTTATTTATCTAGTTTATCCTTCTTGTTTGTGCTTTGATATATGTTCTTGAATTTTCTTCCTAGCTATAATCATTTGGTGGGTATGAGAGGACAATGAGATGTCCGTAGAACAGGCCCTAAAGGAAGGATCAACAAATGCCTAGACTTGTTTGATTGTGTAGATATAATAATTTTGTCAATAGTTAAGTTCTATATATAAAGTTTGTTGTATAGTTATTTTGATTAGCGTATTATTTTTATATTCCTTGTTTCTCGACTGTTTTAATTTTATTAATTTTGTGATGACTCTATTATTGTATTTATATTATATTTGGGATGTTACAACTAGTATCTAAGATGGAACCTACATTGACTTTGTTTGATGAGAGGTATTTATTTTTATATTTCTAACATTATTCTTTGAGTTCAACAAATTTAAAATCTTGAAGGGATTTAAGCTCAAGAAGACCTACCCCTGTCTAATAAAGTGAAAAAACAAATGACAAAGTTGATAAAATGCATTATATAAAACTTAATGTTGCATCATAATATTTTTTTTTTTCATGAAGATTTAGGACAAAGCCTTGTAAACCCTTGGACGACGTCTTCAACGTATTTCCAAAAACTAAACTTTGAAAAGTAGTAGAAACACACACATGATATAGAAGTCTTTTATATGAAAGAAAAACATTCAAAATTTCTTGGTGATATTATAGAAAAAAAATGCTTGAATTGTTGATTAGAGAAGTAATGAAAATAGTATTTTGCTATAAATTAAATGCTTTGAAAAAAAAAAGGACATTCTAAAATGTCAACCTTTATTTTTTGTTTTCTTATGTCAAAGTTCGAAAAAACGAATGAAAAAGAATACATAAATTATTTATTAGAGAATCTATTGAGATAATACTTTAATGTAATAAGACCCATAAAAGCTATGGAAAAAATATTTTTACCCTTCTAGAATTAATCAAATTTAGTTGGTTAATTAGTAATTAACATATCATCAAAGTAATAATTTGTAAAATTTTTACATTGAATTTTATTTTTTTTATTTATGTGTATAACATCAATTTCCTCCAGCTTAAAAGTATGTTAAAAGGCATTATTTTATAAGAACTTCTCCATAAACATTTTAAGAAAAATAAATTATTAGAACTCCTCTATGAACACTTCTAGAGAAGAATAAATAAGAAACCCATAATTATATTGATTTAACTTTAAAATACATTATACTAACTTCTTAAAAAAAATTATTTGGTACATGATTTTAACTTATAACAGAAACTGGTTTAATTTTCATTTCTGATAGTAATTAATGCAACCATAGTGTATTAATATAACGTTGATAGAGATATTTGAGTGACCAAGTACACTTTGGATAATTTTTCTTCTTTCATAGTGTATTAATATAACGTATTATTTTACAATCATTCAAAACACGTATTTTAGGATTCAAAAGTATATTCTGATTTGATTTACACAAGTTTGAAACTTTTTTCAATTATACAGTCTGAAATATATTTCTAAATTGTGAAATATAGAAATATTTTCTTAACAGTAATTCAAAAATATAGAAATCTAGTCTTAAAAAGACATTTCAATTTCTATAACTTGAGAAACCAGAAATGTAATTTAAAATTTATTTTCAAATTGCATATCTCAAAATATGTTATCGATTATTATAATTTGAAAAACATCATACATTTTACAATAAAAAAATTTCAAAAAATTATTCTAAAATTTCTAACCTATAATTAATGGATTTTTGAACTTCGTATTTGAAAATGTAGAAACAATCTAAAAGGTATTTTCCTAAAAATATACATTTTAATTTGCCCAATTCAATTTTGAAAAAATATATTTCAAATAGGGATGATAATGTAGGATGGACTATCCAATTCAAATAGGGATGATAATGTAGGATGGATTAAAGGCGCAAATTTATTATCATGTTGGCTTTTTAGTTTGAGTCGAGTTAGAAAATATTTAATCTTTTTAAATGTATTTGTAGGTTAATCAAGTTTAAACCAAGTTAAAATAGATTGATTCACAATAAAAAAAGCAATCCTTCATTAGTTTTTACTATTTTTGCACAAGTTTTGTTTGTTATAACTATTTACAATATAAGTTAACAATTAGATATTTTTAAATACTATAATAATGTTAAGTAATATTTGGATATTTGATATATTTGTTTTCAAATGACATTTTAATTTTTAATTATTATTCTTATAATAATACTATAATGCTATAAAATAATAAATCATGTCAATATATATAAAATAATTTGAGTAAATAAAATATCTTTAAATAAATCAATCCATTAACTTATTAATCTGTGATCGAGCTGAATCATTTTTAACTCATCCCATGATTAAACAACTACAGTTAGACATTATGCCATAATGTCACACCCCAATCAATGTTCCCCTTTAATGGAAGCCACGTGTCACGCTCTCTGGATTTCCCTCGGCTAATGGGAGACAAGATGTGCAGTGCAATTAATTCCCCGCCATCGCGAACCGTGGGGTGGTAGAATGAATGAGAGTCTCTAGATAGTGGAAGACAAGTGACATGCTGTGAGTGGGTCGAACGGCCCGTTTGGTGGTCATATTTAAAGTGAACTTTCAAAAATTGGCACCACTTCTGCTTGCAACCTCTTCGTCTTCTACCTCCGGAAATCCATTTTCTCCTCCTTCTCTCTAGAAACCACCAACTTCTCTCTAGATTTCTGACATCTTCTTCTCCTCCGATCACCCCACTTCTTTTAGATTAAATCTTCCTGGCTTCAAGACTTTCCAATTGCACCGATCAGAATTTGGTTTGGAGCACTTTGGACTCTTGAAGCCTTAAGAGTGACCACTTGAAGAACCTAGAAGCTTAGCTTGGATCATAAGGTAAGGGAAGCTTATAAATTTGATTATGATTATTTTGTATGCATGATTTTGTGAGTTATGCTTGCTGAATGTATGATCTTGTTGTTGAGAAATGCATATTTGATTTTTGGTATGAAATATGTCATAAAGTTATAAAACTTAGTGAAAATATGAATCTGTAATCGAAGGGTCATTAGGACAGTTCGGTTTCCTCTTAAAACAATTGATCTGGTACCTTTGTGTTGAAACTTAAATATCTTGCTTGATTATCCGTTTGGAATTAACCATTAAAGGACGTCCGGTCTTATATTGAACGTCTGGTCTCGAAGTACTTGGTCATAGGCTGAGTATTTGGTTTCATATTAACCATTTAGAACGTTCAGTCATACACTGAGCGTTCGGTCTATATTAATGATGTTTATTAAAAAGTGCTAAATCTTATACCACTACTTGAATTCTAAGAACGTCTGGTCATAAACTATACATTCGGTCATACAAGTGTTTAGTATTAGACTGACATGTTATTTCTAAAGCATTCGGCTTCATATTATTGCTATTAATTATTTTAAGAACGTTCGGTCATAAACCAAGCGTTCGGTTTTACAAATATGATATTATGTTTAAGCATTTGGTCATAGACTAAGTACTCGATTTGATATTAATTATCCTTCTTGGAAAAACGTTCGGTTTATAATATTATTTATTTGAAAAGTGTACGGTCTTACACTGACACTTGATTCCTCACAGAGTGTTCGGTTTTGCACTGACACTCGTTTTATTGAAGAGAACTTCTGCTAGTCGTAAAGGCATTTGGCTAAAGTCATAAACTTGGTATTCGTTTCCTTCCAAGAATGACTTATGTTGTTTAGTGTTCATTCTTCTTCATGAATAAGTTTACCTGTATTGTTTTCAAAAGTGTTCGATTTTATCCTATGCCAGACCGTCCGATCAACTATTACAACTCCTCGTTTTATTTAGTCTCTTATTCTTTGACCGTTCGATCACTTGTTGAATTTCTATGATACTCGGCTTTTCTCATTATCATTCGATCAGTTTGTTGATAGTATAAAAACGAAAGTGAAATTATTATTCTGATGCTAACAGTATTCCAGGGAGGAATATCTCATGATTTGGAAATTGATTTAGTGGATTATGACTATGGTCAGACTCAGGTTCTGCTTTATCCTGATATTCCGTTATTACGCCTTCTCAGGTAGAGAAGGGTAACTCATGTGTGGGAATGGCAGGAGGTCCTTTAGCCTAGTATTTCTATACTGAGGTGGTTCCACTGGACTAACCTCGGGTGGCGGTCTGTTGAGTGTATCCCAGCCAGGTCCACCCCGGGTGCAAAGAGCAGCGAGCTACATAGTTCATACCGTCCGGACAGAGTCTAGATAAATTGGTTATAATGATGTTACCGTTCGACTTTAAAATGGAAATACTTAACTTATGAATTATGATTGAGATATTGATGTATATGATTTATGTGTATGTGAAAATGATTAATTAAATTTACATAAGCTTACCCTTATTTTTCTGTCTTGCTTATGTTGTCGTTCGGTATTTGGCCGTTCGGTTTGTTTTCTTCACTACAATGATCATCCTTTTGGGTGTGAGCAGAGGGTGATCAAGAAGATACTTTGGAAGATGCCTTGCAGACGGAGCAACCTATAACCGTTATACCAGAAAGCTGTGCAGGACCGTCCGGTCCGTAGTTTAGGATTTAATTTCATCTCTTGTATATATATTTACGTTCGGTTCGTTATTGTGGTAAAACCGTTCGGTGTAGTTACCCTTTTGTATTATCATTCGGTCTAAGAATGTTATCATAACCATTCGGTATTAGCCTATATATTATATTAGACTCTTATTCTCAATATAGTTTTAATTCCATATGAAATTTCATATTTTCGTTCTTTTTGTGATGTTCTTTATTTACTGTTCTCTATTATTATTCATGTTAACTCCTTAAATAAATTATAAATTATAGCTTTTGTTATAGATTTATTTGGAATGTTACACATAACATGTTCAATGTTTATGATGAATGAACTCACTCAAATTTTGTGAATTTAGTTTAACTAGATCAAAACTCTCACATATAATAACAACGAAAATTTTCGATTGGAAAGACAGCCTAAGTTTCTCAGAATCAAAATAAAAAAAAAAATGAAATGAAATAAGTGTTACATGCAACTAAAAAATAAAAGATGAATCTGATATGATAACTCTTATTCATGCTTCATTGTAGCGGTTGGCAATTACAATTTCTTAACAGCCTTCAAAACACTACTAATGTAAGAGCCAATGCATCACAAAAATAAATAAATAAAACAATTAGGCCATAAAACAACCTAAGATGAATATGTTGTGTTTATTTCTGATATTCAGGCACAGATAACAGAATAGACAACATAAATTAGATTAACTAGTATAAGGAAAACAACTACTTTCTATTCATAATTGCTAAGCTGAAAGCAAAAACATATACAAAATGAGTGCTCTCTAAACATCTACACAACATGGTCATGGGAGCATTGGAGCAGTGAGCAAATTAACATTACAAATTACCCGTATGCTTTATAAGAACCTTTTCTATGTGGGAAAACACTTCTAGATCAAGTCACTTTAGACGATTGCCCAAAACTTTTTTCTACAAATTAGAACAGTTTCCATATTCTTTTCTTTGTTTTCTAACAACTCTGATTCCACATCCCACAGAAATTTTGGGGCTACCTCTTGGATTCTTGAGGTAATGTCTTCTTCATCCCTAATGATAACAAATCCCTGCATATAATAAGTAGCACTGAGTAATTAGGAATAAAAGTAAATCAAAGTATGGACATAATTAATTTATTCTAGTGCAGTGGAGGTGGAACTCCTGATATTGTCACTCGCTTTAAGCAACTTGATCCAACCAATATGCATGTATTTTCAGTGAGAGCACGACTTGACAACTGAAAGATAACTTTTTAATGGTTAAAATAGATTAGATCTATAATCCAAATCCATTTTAACTAGATCAACATGACTTGGATTTTTTCAACTCAAATTAAATTGGATTAAATCTAAATTAAATCCACTTTGTCAACTAAATTAAATTGATGTGGGATCAATCCTACTCAACTTGACATGGTCTCAACCTGACACAAGCTTGATGTATCAGTTGATCACAAGCCTTATCCTATCGGACTTAGATCGATTTGGGCTCATGCTAACCTTATCATGATTGGACTCGATTAACTTGAACCTAGTTGACTCAGCTCAACTTTAGTCTATGACAACTCAACTCGATCCGAGTTTGAACCAACTCAAATTGAATTAGGTCTGAGTTGACTCAATTTAACTTGGACCCAAGACAATATGGCCTGGGCCTAGAATGAGGCAACTTGACTTGAGCCCATGCTAACTCAACTTGACTTAGGCCCAAGTCAACCTGGTCTTGATCGAGCTAGGCATGACTTCGTCTTAATCGAACTAGGATTGACCTATACCTAGCCCAACTCAATTGAACATGGGTCAGTCACAACTAGGATCAACATGGACATGCTCAGACTTGATTGAAAGTGGGCTCGTACAAGCTTGGTTCAACAACCCATCTCAACTTAGACCCAAGTCGACTAAATTTTACTTAGGCCTTGGCCAACTCAACCCGACCTAGACTTGGGTCAACTTAGCTTGACTATGACTCAAGCCATTGGGTCTGACCTTGCATGAGCTCGACCTGGTACTACCTTATTTGGATTTGGTCCAACCTAGCATTTCATAACTGGAAATGACCAAAACATTCCTTGATTTTAGATTTTCAAAATCTAAAAATGTATCCAATCTATATCTAATCCAAATCCAATTTAATTGAATTGGACTTAAAATCCAAAAATATGGATTGGATATGACAATTTGGATATTTTGCTCGCACTTAATAACAATGAGTTGTGAGTAGAGAGAAAGTACCACGATAATTTTTTTCAATTAAAAATTTGAAGTTGTAAAGAGGATTGGGGTGTCAATATCCCTGTTCCCTTAAGTATTACTATATCAAGTAGCTTATTATACTTAATGTGGAACTACTAACACTTAAAAACACAGTTGTACACTAGTATACGTACTAAAATCAGATTAGACCAAAACTAATGCATTGCATGAATTTTTACTTTGGTCTCATACATGCATACAAACATGAAAGATGACAGTTAATAATGTGATTACCAGTGGCCGTATAAGACGATCCATCTCCAGCATGATGTCCTCCAACAAACAACCTTCTCCTTTTGTTTTGTAGTGGGAGAAGAGATAATTGGCATGCAAAAGATCATATGTACGAGGGTAACTTGAAAATGGTTCGCACCTAATGTTTCAGAATCCATGTTAGCTGCAGCCAACTATTAATGTCTAAACACAGGTGTTAAGATAGCATTTGCTATTTGGGATATCTATAGCAAAGTCTTACCAATCATGAAAAGTTCCTATCAATCCTCGGTCATAAATTCCAGATAAGGTGTTCTTCATGCTTGCAGGAACTACATTCATTACCCAAACAGGAAAGCTATTTAGTGCAACAGCAAATCCACCACAATAGGCATTCATATCCATCACATTGCGAATTTCTGTCTCCTTGACATTCATCAGTCTCCAGTAATGAGCAATTTGTTCTTGCCAGAAGAGAGTGTCTGAAGTAAATTCATTCTGACTTATACCTGTTGTTCAAAAGGTTCAAGGGATATCAGACTGAAAGAGGCTATTGAGTGAACCACAGCGATGCTGTTTTAACATACAATTTCCATTTGAATAATAAAAAATATTGGTCCTTTTATTTCGAACATATTAACTATTAACTACCCCATTCAAATACAGTGCACACAGACCAGAGGTTTTCGGTCTACATTATTATGTTGTTAATATTTACATTGATGATTACAAGAATACTTTCATTTATAGATAATTTGGGAAAATGCTCAACTACATGTCTGTTTGATAATTTAATAAATTTATTCCCGATAAAGTAACATGCACTCCTTGTTAGGTTGATCCTACACCTCAAATCTATTTTTCTTTTTCTTTCCTTTTTATCATCGATGCAAGTTTATGTTCCCATGAACTTGAAGTTTCAGAACAGAACTATTCACAGCTTGCAAAAAACTAACATTAAAATAGTATAACCGATCAAGTTTTCATGACACAACAAAAATGATGTTAGTAAAGCTAATTTCTGCTATGCTGCAGATTGTGCCTTTCTAAGACTGAATATTGTCTAATAGCCATTTGGAAATGCGTTTTTTATGATAATAAATCATATGCATCAAGAAGCATGAACACTGAAACCATGAAATCAGAAGGACCTTCATATAAGGTCATTTGATTAAAATTCTCTGGCCAAAATATCTACGCCCTCAAAGTGCACATGCATGTGTGTGTGTGTGAGAGAGAGACAGAGACATGGGCAGGCAGACAAACAAGGAATCACTAGTAGAAAGGTTAGGAAAGTATAATTTAATATTAAGAAAGATGTTAAATATGGAAACCAGAAAGTAGAGTCTTGCACATGTACAAAAGAGAGTGGACAGACCTATCATGTTAAGGTTGTTAGAAAACACTGACTGGCGCTCATGACTTGGAGGAAGCTTGTGAGGATCTGTTTTAGAATTTCTCATTTGTACACAATTCTTAAGCTGGATATTCCATGAAGGTTTGGAATCATCAGCGGGGTCACAGATTTTTATAAGCTTTTGCTCTGCATTGTGCAAAAGGCATGACTCGTTATTTTCTTTAATCCATATTGCAGTCTGAACTTTTCGAGCAATAAGTCTCCAACACATTGCTGTAGTCAAATTCATCAATTTATCCCAAATGACAGGATAATCTTTATCTGTTTTATAAGCCGGAGGAGCTGAATAAACAAAGTACCCATTAAAGCGAAGAAGACGGTTCAACTCATTGAGTAAAATCCCATCTGCAGAAGATTCACACAAAAAGAATGTCAGTCAGAATAACACGCACCTCATGAATCATTGGATAAATGAGCTCACAGTTTCCTCAGGAATTATTGTTTAGGAAATATCACTCACTCTGTCAATGAAATAGTTCCCATCTCACCTAGTCTATGAAGAGACTATGATGCAAATGTTTCACAAAACGTAACTATTGTGCAACTATTGTGCAGTTCATCCTTTTCACTTCAGAAATTCCATCCTATCTCCCTCTCTATTTCTCTTCCTCTAAATTGGACAAAGTCCATTCAAATAACGCTAACCTCACCAACTTACGTAGTTTTGAGAAGTATTAAATGGATAAATTTAACAAGGACTAGGGTATTACGGATGTCAAAGTCCTACATAATAGTACAAGATATTTGGCTAGAGGGTAGTGCTTGATAGGGGATTGGATATTATAGAGTGCTTAAGTCCCACATAAATAGTATGGGATGCCAAATGGAGTATTTAAATGTTTAGTTTCGCCTTATTGAAAATTAGTTTTTAAGGGGTGTTTCGCCGAGTGCTTGGGCACTTATAACTATTCTATTAGTTAACCACTTTAAATTCATAACAAAAAGTATTGGATAGGTCTAATAGGGCAAGTTTTCAGAACCTTCAATAAAAGCGAGGACAATGTCAATGATTATGATAGATTTAGGCACCCCATCACACCTAAGTCCTTATCATAAAACTTCCTCAAAGAATCAACATCCAGACCACTTGTCTCAGCCCCTTCATAGTTAGCTCTTTATTGAGACACTTGCAGCAAACTCCAATACCAATTTATACATATAGATGTTTGAAAACAATTTAAATGGGATGTTTGACGTGAAAAGCCACATCTTACAGAAGTTGATAGTTGCTTATTCATTTTTTTATTGGACTTGGAAAACTGCATTCTTAAATTGTTTCCAGACACACTAAATGGATTCACACATTTTCAGAATCAACTAAATACAAAATCCCACTTTCCGTATGTTATTGAAGGAACCAACTTTCTTAATCGTGTAGGACTGTACTTTCCTTATTTTATGATTACTCCACACTGTAGAACGGGGAGCAAACCTACCAAGAATGATAATCTCATTCTAGCCTCTCACTTATTGATACTTGCAAATCCTTTACCCACTGAAAAATTGAAACGTCTTTATACATACACCTCACTCCATCTATGCTATTGGCAAGATGCAGATCGTGTAGAAGGATTGCAAATAAGGCTATAGATCTCACATTGGAGTCCAGGGAACAACACATTGCATATACTTTCATTTATTGTATCATCTGCAGAATTAAAGGTAAAATCATAAATAAAAAAAAGCAAATTACCATTTTCATGAAAGTCTATTCTGCACCGTGAACAGTGAATCATTTCAAATGACTCACTAGGATACGGTAATTGTTTTGTGGACATGGCAGCGATCATTGCACCTATCCCTCGTTCTAATGCGAATTGAATTTGATTTTCATGACCATCCTTGGGGGCAAAGGACATTGTTCGTATATCCAATGGAAGAAGATATGCTGAAAAGCTAGCCACACCGCAGCCCACATCCAGAACTTGAACTACCCCGGCAGAACGCAGATCACCAGTCTCATTGGTAATCATATGTCCTAGCCTGCATTCATAAAAATTACACGTATAACAACTATGTCATGCACTTTTCAGCCAGAAAATTTTCCACAGGAGCACCAACTTCAGTGAATAAGTTCCAGAAAAAGGTGGCAAAAATTATCATCAGAAAACTGTTGAACTACTCACAATATACAACCACTCATGTTCATTTATTTTGGAGCATCAACTAACATAATTAAATCATAGGTCGTGAAGATTACTAAAATTTAATATAAATATTAGAAGTGTTAGGGATGACTTCATTATGCTAGATATATGATATGATTACACTAAATAGGGAGATATGTGATTTGCTGGGGAAATACTTTGTTCCTTATTGTTGCATCTCTTATTCACTCTCTATAGATAAGAATAATCGTGTGTACACGGGACACAGTATATTCCTTCTTGGTTTCTCTCCTCCCAACACAGGGTACCAGAGTCATACCATCCTCTGTAACTTGTCAGTAATTCTTTCAACAAAAATCATAAATATTATCTTACAACTGATAAGGCCCAGTCCTCTGAATCTGAAGTTGCTAGTGAAGAGGCCGAGGACACCACAGACAGACTAAAGTTCCAAGGACAAGGCTCAAAAGGAGTGTTGTGAGTCCTGGCTGGACGAGAGATTCAGTAATTTAGAAATGATGTATTAATATTTAGTAGAGGACATGTAACATCCCAAAATCTTGAGGTAGAGAATAATACAGATTAACCATGATTAGTGGCTCCATGACTAATTAGTTAACCCTGACCAAAGAAATCCATCTGCAAAATTTAACTTTCTATTGACTACAGTTAAGTCCTTAATGGAAAAACCATAATTAGCATAAAAGTAGAGAATTTTGTACCAAATAGTTTGAAATTAATTAAGAAATGCTGACTCATAACTAAGTGGTATAGTGTCCTAATTAGGCTAATTAAAATTGGTCAAACCCTAACCCAATCTCTCCCCAAAGATCAAATAACCTAGGAGGCACATGATAAAACAAATGTTACAGGGAATCCCTATTAGCAACCTTCAAAATCGTTCCCACAAGGTGGAGGTGTTTAAATAAAACAACAATGTCATTGTGTTTTGTCATAAACCAATTCATAGAGACCATTTAAATTTCAAATCTGAGTGTGCAAGGGTGCATATGTTCAATAATCAATTAGCTGTATTTGTGTAGGGATTTCACATCATCTATAAATATAGCTAAAATAAAGTATATGGGTGAACGTAAATATCATTTTATAAACTTATTGGTTGAATTAGACCTAAATCCATTTTCTAAGATAGTATCAAAGTCTATCTTAGTGAGATTTGTTTGACTTATCATGTCATCCACTATTAGACTATTATCGAATCATTCATAAATATTTAGTCTCAAGCTCAAGGTACCTAATTCTAAGTATGAAAAGACATGTTGGAGACCCACATTGTCTAGGATATAACCATATGATATAACCAAAATACAGTAATAACTTTATGCAAACTTCACTTAACAAACCAATTTTTTATAGGATTGATTTAAGTCTAAATCTACTTTCTAGGAATTTGGTTTCTGCTGGTTTCGTTAACACCAAATGAACCACAAGTTCTAACAAGTCTATAGCTTGAAAATATGTTACAATTTGCATATCATAGACTAATTTGTGGTATCATCTGAAATATAAGATCATAAGCCCGAAAGTTTTTTCTTGAAAGCATTAGTCATTCCATTGACTCCTATGACAACATTCCAGAAGCGATCACATCTTCGTTGGGACATTCAATCCAGGAATTACAGTCCGCTACTACAAAATTATGATGTCATTTCTTTCACAAGTCTCAGAATTTCAGCCAAGAAGAAATTTGTTTATCAGAATTCGCAACCACAAGGACAGAAGTTCATGGTTATTCGTGATAGATCATCTTGTGAACTTCAAATGGTTAAAAATGAGAATTCTTTGTAGATTACAGCACTAGATTCATCATTAACAAAATGAGATACATATTGACGTTGGGAAATTTTTTTATTATAGATTAATACATTATATTTTACTTGTTCTCTCCACATACTCAATATAAGAAGGTTATATATTTCATAATAGTATTAAGATAAATTTGAAATTTATCAAATTACAATACGTGTATCGTTATGTACTCTTCACATAGTCATCCTCGATCTGATTTTAAAAAATTACTCACACGGATTTGCTATAGTGGAAGAAAAATAAAATCATCAAAACAGTCGCCCATGTAACCACAAAATGATCATAATAACATTCCTACAATCAGCATGATGGTTCTTAGAGAAAGAACATAAGGAACTGAAATAAGTCAGTGGCAGCTACCTCTCTATGTACTCAGAGGCCCCATGCTTGAAATGGGTACCACCGCCAGGAAACCACCAGAGCTGATCCTTCTCATGGACCCAATTTTGGCCTCCTTTTACTTCTGCAAGATGTGTATGATTCACATTGCTTCGCCAAACGTAATCCCTGCTAAGAGGCCACTTGATAGGTATTTTATAATCTTTTGGCGGAGGAGCCAAGCAGAATAAGCGCTTTTCAAGAGGAGGACAGTGTCTCTCCAGTTCTTCTTTTTTAGAAAAATCAAGACTTGGGGCTAGAGTTGCCACATAGGAAACATCATGGCAGGGAATATACTCATTGAATGTCAAAGGGCACACATCGACCCCTGTTTCTGGAATTACAAGAGGGGTTTTCCTGTAAGTTAGAGCAACTTTGTTACTGAATTTAGCAGTACCTGCAAGAGTTAAAGAACATTCAGTGATCTTTCTCAAAGCAGCACTGTGAAACATTAAGGATTTAACCTTAACACAAGTTTCCAAATAAGCCACCGACACTAAGTGATATCCCCCACAAAAATGTAATGAAAACCTTCAAGCAACTCAATCAAGCCGAATGTACATTCAATTCATACACCATTTAACGCAAACCATTTGTAGAGGACCCACTTGGATCTGATAGCACCGAAAGGATTCTATGTAGAACTAACACACTGCGGTTTACCACTCATTCACTAGAGTATAACTATAAAGATATGCTCCAACATTAATAAACTGAAAACTTACTATAAATCTGGGAATTTCCAAACAGAAGCATTTTAAAGAAAACCGATATATGGAATTAATGGAAGTTGAAGAGAAACCCAGATAGAAAAGCTTAAAAATTTGGCAATATGGCTTTAGAAGAAGCAATGAAAAGCGATTTTGGTAGCTGAGTTGAGCTGAAGAGGTTACCATTAGAGGAGACATTGTTGGGAAAAGAAGAAGGAGAATGAGAATCAAGCTGAGAGACGTAAAGGGGGGCATTGTTGCCAAAAAGCGTGCCAATATAGAAGGACACAATCATCAAAAGCAAAGCAGCCATTATTATCTGCCCAGATTTGGAATCGAAGGCAGAACCCAATGCAAGACCCCCCATTGCTGCTGTCCCTTCTCCTTCTCCTTCTTCTTCTTCACCCTCTCAGTTGGATTTCCTAGCAATGCTTGCGAGAATGGTAAACGGTGAATTAACGAAGAAGAGAGAGAAAGAAAGAGCTTTTTTTGTTGGAAACTTCAGATCGGGTGAAATTCTTTGCTTTCTTTATTTTCATTTTATTTTGCATTTTTCGGTAATCGTTGTTTAATGTTTGTTATGGCCATTTAATCATTTTTGGGTATATGAAAACAGTTGCCGGGAGAGAACCACGTGGCTGCAATTGGCAACTAGTTTATTTTGTCCTGTAAAGCGTTTCTCGCTACATCACATCAAGGTTATTATAATAACAATAATATCATTATTCTCTTAAGTTCCTAATTTTGGAATCCATAATATACAATGACAATATTTCTTTCTAATTAATTTAAAATTATTATATTATAAATATAAATATGAATATCTTTGTATTATATATGAATAAATGCAAATGCTTTGTTGACAGTAGATTTAAGAGCAACATATTCTCGTCTAATAGGCTCATAGTATATGATATGATATTTAGTTCTTTAAAGTTTTAGTAGAATATCTCTTAACTTATTAATGTTTTCATTATGTTTGTAAATAATGTTCTATCGCTTAAATACCTCACGTAATTTTATTATATATAAAAAGTCTCTCAATTTGTGAATACCTTTTTAAAAGATAATGCGTCACCTCTGCAAGACTTATTTACGTGGTACATTCATATTTTTTATTTCAGATAAAACTAATTTGACCTAGACTTAATATGTTTTGCTAAATATCATGATATTTCTTCAATTAATTAATCTAACTTAAGCTTGATAAAATTTATTGAATGTCACTTGATGAATATTTTAGGTGACATTAATAAAAAAAAAAGTAAGAAATGAAAAACAACAACGTCGTAAAATAACTAATAAATGTTAACTAATTATAGTTGATATGAAGTCAAAATAATCTTGGTCAATATCAATCTAACATAGAACTTTATCAATGTTAATTGAATGAATCTTGGCAAAAATTTAATATAAACATAACATCAATTCAAAACTTCAGCATTAATATTTTTAGATTACTAACAATTATTTGATATTTAAATAATTTTTACATTTAGTATTAAAAAGCATATTTAGAAAAGAGAAGACTTCCGAAGACAAAAAGCAACTACTAGGATTCTTCATCGATGAAAGGAGAAAATCAAAGAGGAGAAGATAGCAAAATTTAGGGTTCTCCATCGATGAAATGAGAAAATTAAAGAGGAAAAGATAGCAGGAGTAACCAGCTGAGAAAACTTGAATCTTTGTATTTCTATTGTATATTGTGTGCTCTGATTTCAATGTATTGAAGAATAACATGAAACCTTATATATATAAGGTTCTCATGGTAGAGGGAAAAGGGGGAAAATGGAAAACATTAAAAACTCTAACTGAACAGTAAAAACCTTAACTGATTCTAATAGTCTCAATAGCCTCCCCTCAAACGGGGATGATGTATGTTTACTAATCCGAGCTTGGAAACGATAGATCAAAACCTAACTTGGTGAGGGAACTTAGTAAAAATGTCAACTACTTGTTCATCTAATCGAATGGGGAGAAGATACAAAAGATTTGCCTGAATCTTCTCACATACAACATGACAATCCAGGTCTATATGTTTTTTCCTTTCATGGAAGCTCTAGTTATGAGTTATGTGCTTGGCAGATTTGTTGTCACATTAAAGAGTAGTAGTGGCAGTAATCTGAACATGAAGGTCTTGAAGAAGGTAATGGACCCACTGTATCTCACGCACGATAGTAGCTAATGCTCGGTATTCAACTTCAGTGGAAGATCTGGAAACGGTGCTTCACTTCTTAGATTTCCGTGAGATGAGAGACAAACAAAGAAAGATGCAAAAGCCCGTAGTAGACCTTCTAGTGTTGAGGCAGGTTGCCAAATCCGAGTCATTGAAAGCCTTTATCTAAACTTGTGAGTCGACAACAAAGAAGAGTCCCTCTAAAGGATTGGACTTGATATATCTAAGGATATGCTACAAAGCCCGATAATGGTAGTTAGTGGGTGATTGCATAAATTGACTTAACAAATTAACGGAAAAACATAAGTCAAGTCTAGTATTTGTGAGATAGAGTAATTTCCCTATTAACCTCAATAGGAGTTGGGATTGTCCAAGTAGCTTTTTGTCTTATACAGAACATGGTTTGCATCCCAACATCCCTGTTTCTACAAGAATGTCTAAAGCATACTTCCTTTGACAAAGATGAATACCCTTCTTAGATCTGGCTACTTCAAAACCTAGGAAGTACTTAAGTTCTCCTAGATTCTTGATCTGAAACTTGTTGTGTAAGAGAACCTTTATATGATCAATCTTTGTCATAGAATTTCCTGCCATAATAATGTCATCCACATAGACAAGGAGAGTTGTGAAATCTGTAAATGTCCTTTTAATAAAGAGTGAGTGATCAGATTTAGATTGGACATAATCAACAGAAATAAGGAAATAAGATAATTTTTCAAATCATTGCCTATTCGTTTGTTTCAGTCCATACAAGGACTCAGTGAGCTTGCAAACCTGGTCCTTTTCATGAACTTGTAGACCAGGTGGTGGCTCCATGTAAACTTTTTCATTTAGGTCCCCATGTAGGAATGCATTGTCTACATCAAATTGGTGTAAAAACCATTTTTTTGAGGCAGCAAGAGCAATAAGTAACCTGACAGTAATGAGCTTAGCAACTGGAGAAAAGGTATCCAAAAAATTTATTCCTTCTTGCTAAGTATAGCCCTTAGCTATTAGGCGGGCCTTATGTCTTTCTATGGTGTCGTCAACTTTGTATTTGATCTTGTATATCCATCTACAACCGATGGGAGATTTTCCAGGAGGTATCTGGGTCAAATACCATGTATCATTGTCCTGTAAAGCTTAGATCTATTTTTGCATAGCATCTGACCACTCATGTGTGGTCTTGGCTTCACCATAAGAATGAGGTTCATTATTGACAGTTATGGCCAAAGTGTATTTCAAGTGTTTATCAGACAAATAGTTATAAGACAATACATCAGAGATGTGATAAGGAGTTTTGAGATTATTTTCATACATAAGGATTGATTAACCTGGTGTATATAATCATTTAGGTACCCGGGAGTCCTTCTAACTTTGTTGGATCTCCTGTGATGAAGGTTTTCCTCACTTCTAGCAGAGTTGTTGTTGTTGTTATTGTTAGTATCAGCCAGCTCAGTATGCCCCTGGACATTGTTTTCCCTTTCAACTAGTATTTCAACATCCACAAAGTTGTAGCTGCATAAAAATCATTAAGAAAGGCAATTATCTCTTCTTCTTTATTGTTGATCTCTTTGTTGTTTTGGTGGTTTTTATAGGGAAAAACATTTTCATAGAACACAACATTTCTACTTATGAAGAGTTCCCTAATATTGATGTTAAGAACAATATAGCCCATGACCATGATCAAAGGGAATGGAAATAGGGCCCCATATATCACATTGGATAATTTCAAAGCATTCAGTAGATAGAGAAGCCCTTTTAGGAAAAGACAATTTATGTTGTTTAACATAATGGCATGTATCACAAACAATATCGAAATTCATTTGTACATAAGGGAAATTTTTACATATTTGTTGAACAACTTTATGTCTTGGATTACCTAATCTATAGTGTCACAAATTTACATCAACACGCTTATAAGAGAGAATATATTTATGAATGAAATCGTGATCAGAAATAAGAAAAGATTGTAAGTAGTAGAGACCCTTGCAGACATTTGTATACCTATAATCATCTTCAATGTAGAGTTGTCCTTTATCTGGCACATCTCAGAAGAAATAGTTAGAGTGAAATTTAAGTCCTTAATCATACTTTGGACAAAGATCAGATTAAAAAAAAAATCAAAAATATATAAAACATTAAAAATGATAAAATCTTTAGGAAACTAAATAGTTTCTGCATATGTAGCAGTGACAATAGAGTTGTTTGGAAGTTTGACAAATGTAGGCTTAATTCTACAAAAAAGTGACAAAGTATTTTTTTCTCATGGGTCACATGGTCAGTGACCCTAGTGTCTATAATCCAAGAAGAAGTGCCTTGTTTGTCTTCTATTGTGTTTCTTTGTACTTGGTTGACTTTATGTGAAGAATCATCAACCTTTATTTTTATCATTCTGAGTAATTTATGCATCTATTCTGGAGTAAAAGAATTGAAGGTAGAATTAGGGTTGACTTTGTTGAGTGAGTTGTGTATCTCTAGGGGTAGAGTCACCCTTACACATGTTGGCAGAATTCCAATCACTTTGTCCCTCTCTGTCCTGATTATTGTCATTCTTCTTGTACCATGGTGGATAACCATGCTTAGAATAACATTCATCTACAATATGATTCATTTTATGGTAGTAGAAGCATTGTTTTCCATAGTTGAGATTTTTCCCTCTCCCTCTTCCTTACCCGCGCGACCTTATATTGCATTCCTAGTTCTTCCAAGTCTGTTTTGTGGTTGTGTTTATCACCAGAATCTTATTTTTAGTAATATGGTTGATGCTTCCAATATCCTGTCTTTCCTGTCTCTCTTGTTGCATAATGAGAGAGAAGACACGGTTGATGTTAGGAAGAGGGTCCGTTAGAAGAATTTGAGTCCTCACAGTGTTATAGGTGTCATTTAGCCCCTTTAAAAACAGATAACATGTTTTATCTCTTTGTATTTGAGAGAGATTTTGGACAGATCACGATTGCAAGGGATGTCACAGGTGCAACATGGTATAGGTCTAAGGGACTCTAATTCTTTCCAAAGAATTTTCAAATCTGTAAAGAACTGGCTTACATTTCTTTATCCTTGTTTAATTGAGTGAATGTCTTGAAGCAAGTCAGAAATCTTGAATTAATCACCCTTTAAGAATCTTTCTTATAACTCATCCCATAATTCTTTGACATCTTCAACATATAACACACTTTTTGTAATTTGTGCAGAAAATGTCTTTATAGTCCAAGAAAGGACCATCATATTGCATCTTTCCCATGCATCAAACATGGCATCGCTTTTTTGAGGCTTCTTGATTGATCCATTTATGAATTTGACTTTGTTTTTGGAAAGGAGAGCTCTTGTCGTGTTCCTGCTTCAAGAGGAGTAATTAGTTTCATTTAGAACTTGAGAGATAAGGATCATAACTTAATTTTCCCCAAGGTGTAGGTAAAAAGGGCTGGCAAGGTTGACAAATTGATCCATGTGGTCCATCGGTCCAAGAACAAGCCAAGAATGATGTTAAGTCTCCATTTTTTCCCAATTTTCTATGTTAATACTCTTCTTTTAGGTTAGTTTAGCTTTTAATTTTCTAGAATTAGGGTAGTTTAGAGTAATTAGGATAAAAATAGGTTTTTTTAGAAATAGTGTTAATTTTTCCTTTTTAGTTAAATAAATAGTATTCTTTAAATAAATAAGTATTTTGTTCTTTTCCTTAAATGTGAAATAATCAGAAAAATAAATAAATATTTTTAGTTTTTTTTTACTTTTTCTTTTTACAGTTTAATTCTTCATTTCTTTATTTTTTTTCAAGGATTAACCCTTGGTAAAAGGGGCAAAGAAATGGGTCAACAAGAGGAAAAAAAGGGCTGAAATAAAGCTGAAGATGTGCGTTTTGAAGGAAAATAATTCTGAAGTGTTGATTTGGGCCAACCAAGTTGGGCCAGTGCTGAGGAGAAGAGCACCACTCATTGAGTTGCTTTGGAATTGGGCTGCAACCTTCAGAAGTGGATTAATGAAACGCTGCATTTCTAGCAGCGAGGTTCTGATTGAGGAAACTGCCTTTGGGGGTAAGGCTCAAGCACTTGGGTAGAGAAGTTCGAAGCAATTGGGATTTTTCTCCCAAATCCTCTCAACCCAACAGTTAGGGTTCGTGCAAGGAGGAGAACCAGAGCAGAGATGCGAGCTCCACAGTCCAGAGGAAGAAAGCCCATAAGGATAATTGGACCAAAGAAAGAGCCCAAGAAGCTAATCGGAAGCGAATCAGAAGAGAAGCAACTGGATCGACGATTGAAGAGCAGAAGTTAGTTGAAGATACTCAAGAAGCTTCCAAAGTTTGTTTCAGATTCTTTCCCCTTTCCCCTTTTCATCTTTTCCGTTTTTGTTTTCTCCTATATAAAAGGAGTTTTGTAAAATAGAATAGGTACGTGCACTGGGTGACAGACGGTGTACTTAGCTTAGGCTTTTCGCTTTCTCATGCTCTAGTTTAGAGTTCAAAGCTTTCGTAGAGTAGATACACTGTTCTTCGTTACTGGATTTTGTGGAGGGTTCTCGCATGGGTGACAGGCCGTGAGGTTCCCTTTGTGATTTTCGGTACAATTTTTGTATTCCAATTCTCCAATTTTCAAATACAATTCAGTTCTTTTATCTTCTTTGCACAATTTTATGATTCATGTTCTTTTAATTTTGATTCACGCACATGACTTCACTTTTCCCTGCCTTATCATTCAACAATTTTACATTTCAGTTTTATATTCTAAGTTGCTTTAGGATTGTTCATTGCTCCTTTATGCTTTTGGCATTTGATTTGGTTATTGTATGATTAGGAATGGTATTTTAGGAAGTCTATTTCATTGTTGTTTGATTAGTTTGATTTGGGCATTTTAATTCTAGCGTTGGGTGCTATTAGTTTTTTTTTAAATTTCCATTCATGGTTACTGTTCTCATTTCTTTCTTAGCATTCGTTCTTGTGTTAGTCCTTACTGTTATTCACTTAGCTAATTACCCAATTAGGATCTCTTTCATATTAATTGACCATATGTTTCATGCATTTATGTTCTGTTTGCATTCATTCTCAGATTTACATTTTGATTTTTTTTCCTTATTTTAGTAATTCATAGGTTTAAGTTTTGATATTGCATTGCATGAGTAGTAGTGTTCATTAGTTTAGGTTATATTTTCTGCAATCAGTATAGATACCATATAATTAGTTTCTTTCTTTTAGATTTTATTTTTCTTTCCCCACCTAGTTTTAGTAAATAAATAAAATAGGTATTAATTCTACAATTTCTAAAACTTAACAAGAACCAAGTCCTTGGATTAGACCCTAGGTTACCCCTATACTACATTAGTGGGGAATTTAGGTTTGTTGAGATTTTAGACGACAAAAATCCTTTCAACAAATGAGTAAAGAACTTTGATTGAAGGAACTTCAATACAGCGGAAGCAGAGTAGGCATTACACCTGCTCTGATACCATATTAGAAAGCATATTTAGAAAAGAGGAATACTTTTGAAGAGAGAAAGCAATGTTTGGGTTCTCCATCGCTGAAAGAAGAAAACCAAAGAAGAAGAGAAGATAATAGGAGCAATCAAGTGAGAAAACTTGAATATTTGTTTTTCTATTCTATAATGTGTGTTCTGATTTCATTGTATTGAAAAATAACATAAAACTCTCTCTCTCTCTCTCTCTCTCTATATATATATATATATATATATATATATATATATATATATGGTTCTCGTGGTAGAGGAAAAATGGAAAAATTAGAAAAAATTAAAAACCTTAACTGAACATTAAAAACCCTAATTGATTCTAACGGTCTCAATATTTAGTATTAATTAAAATATTTTATATACATAAAAAATAAAATTTAGGCTTAATACCTCTTTTGCTCGAAAGGGAAAGAATGTTCAAATGCGTCCTACATTTTTTTAAAAGTTATAAAGGGTCCCAACTTTTGAAAAACTGTTCAATTTAATCCTTTTTTGTCACTTAATTTTTTAACGGTGCAACTTACAACATGGACAAAACATAATTACGTGTCTATTTTATGTCATTACGTGACAGTGACGTGTAAAATTTAAATTTAAAAGAAAAAATTTGACAGAGGGTAGGGGCTGCTTGCTTGCGTTGAAGATGGGACAAGCCCAAACCCCTCTTAGGGTTTCCTCCATGAGAATGAGCAAGAGAAGGGAAGCCTTTAGGAGGTGGCAAGGTAACCAGCCACGAGTTAAGGTGTTGGTCGTTTGGCCTCCCGAGAAGAACGAGAAGCAGGTTGGAGACACCATGTCTCCGGCGACGATCACGATGATGAACGACATCGACGACGGAAGCTCCGAACGGCCAGAGGCAAGCGACGACGAGACCCAAAGCCTAGTGTTGGCTGCTTACGTGAGGAGATGGTGAAATTGTGACGGCGCAAGGGTTTGAGGTCGCGGTCACGCGACTTACAACAGTGTGCTGGCGACGGTAAGCTTGGTGGTGAGCAACCGCGGTGGGAGCTTCACGGTTGTGGTGGAGACCGGATGTGGATGGGGGTTCGGATGGCTAGTTTAGAGTTTGTAGACTAAGTGGAAATTGGGGATGTATTCTTGGGTTGAATGTACTGAATTTGAGGGATTTGTTTGTGCTTTGATCTGTTTGTTTTGTGCAGATGAAAGAAAATCTTAAGATTAAATGAAGATCACGAGTTGGTATCTTGCTGTTGGGTATCCATTCGTATTGAAAGGGGTTGAGAATGAACTTGATGGATTGTGTAGGATGGGTAGGATGGGGCATGAAGTTAAACCTAAATGTGTATGATGCGAGTTCATCGTGAATAACAAACATCAACCCTCTCGCAAAAATCACCCAACTAAGATTTGTCATTAGCACATCAAACTCTTCGAACTTACAAGTAAACCCTTCATCGCTAGTCTTCATCGTGCCATCAACATCTGCATCTTCTTCAATACAGAGCAAGCAGTCCCTACCCCTCATTTTTTTTTTTTAAATTAAAATTTTACATGTCATTTAACCTGAAACAGCCACACAGTATCATAAAATAGACACTTCATATTGTTCAGTCCACGTTGTTAACTGCACCGTTAAAAAATTAACGTCATGACCAAAAAGATTAAATTGAACAGTTTTTTCAAAAGTTGGAACCCTTTTTAACTTTTAAAAAAATCGTAATACGTATTTGAACATTTCTCTTCTCGAGAAACCAAAAAAGATATTAAACTTAAAATTTAATAAATTTGAATTACATTATTTAAATAAAATATTTAAAAATAAATTATTTAAATAAAATCAATTCCTAATAATTAATGAAACCAATTCTTAATAATTTTAAATATCTTAAAAATTACAAAACTTAATCACTCTTTGATAGCTTAAAAATGATGGTTGTTAAATACAACTATCTTTATTAATTATTTCACATCATTGTTACAACTTATATTGTTTTTGGAACAATTTTTTTTTACGTTACCATATCAGAAATAATATCATTGTACGGACTACGTTACCTTATATACGAAATAGTTTTTCTCTACACGGAAAGACAATTTATGTGACATAAAACAATGTTGTCCTAAATGTAAAAATGGCTCCACACACTTTTTTAGGATATTATTATTTTGACATCCAAAATTCTTTCACACTCATTTTAAACTATTCTTCATTACTTTTTATTTTATTATTTTTTTTTTATAAATATAAAAGTTTACTCATATTATCTTTACATTGTCAGATTTATTGTAAAATAGTGTCAAACAATTTTTTTTCTATTTTAACATTATTATTTACTGTTAATAAAAAAAAAGCGTTATTATTCATTAGTTATTGGTTAAGTAATTTTTAATTTAATATTTGCTTAGAAATATAGTGCTTTTAATTTTTTTTAATGATTTGGAAGTATTATTTTCCTTTGTACATCGTGTTAAACTCATCCATATATGTAAAACATAAACTAATTGTTTGTCCATCATTGCAGAGAATCAGGTCTATTGGATTTGTTCATCCAAAAGTTCATTTTGACCTGTTGCTTTGCTTTTATGTATGTAAATATGACTAACATTATTCTATAAATATTTAAATATAAATAAATATATAGTTATATATAATTATTGATGCGAGTTATTTTAATCATTCTTATATGCCAGAAAATTTAGATTGTGAGACAAATTTAACTACTATATATTAGTGATTTGAATAATCTTATAGCATTATTAATCATTGTTCCGGTATAGGGCTGAGATCCAAGTCACCTACACGATTTCCTCTGCTTCACCTCCTGCTCGAATTCTTTCGTACGCTCCTGTGTTCCAGACTCCCGGAGGGTACCTGCTAAAGGCACTCCGATGCTTAAGTCAGTTTGGTTATCCGATCGGGTATCTTAATTCAGAATTAAATGCGCAATAAATGAACATGTCTACCTGTGACCTTTGACTCATATTTATAGTGGTAGAGATGGGCCTGGTATTAATGTTACCTTAATTAAGGCCCAATTATGGCCCAGCCATCTAAAACACTGGATTATGCTAATCTTTCCACACTTACCTTAGCCTTCTTGATAGTGACCGTCCGGTCATCGTGCCGACCGTACACCTCCCCTTAAATCTTATTCTACGGGTGGATTTTTGTATCTGACCGTCCGGTCATGGTGTAACCGGACGGTAATCTTTAGCTGTCAGTACCAGCGGGAAGCGGAATGACGCGAAAGCTAGGGCGTTAGCTGTCGGGTCCGTTCGGGGGATCCTTTTTCTACCGCCGGCTTCGCCTATACCAGATAACACCGGATAGCGATGGTCTTCCGTCCGGCATTGTCCATAACCGGTCGGTGGTCCCTAGTACAATCATAAATCAATAATTGTAAAAAAAAATTATTTAAACTACTTATAAGATAAAATCTAGAATTTTACATCTCAAACTTTATTTTCATTATTGAGGAATAAATTAAGTTCTTATGCATTTTGTCATTTAAGAGTAATATTTTTTTATTCCTTAAATACTGACTGAGTACTGTGTACGTTTTTTAATATTGTAATCTATAGCTTAGATTTTCTTTTTTATCATATTCTTGATAATTCATAATTTAAATTGTAATATATAGCTTAGTCCTTAAAGAGTACATACAATTGAAATATTTTTCTGAATTATACAGTACAAAAATGTATTTTTCAAATCGAGTATGTAGGTGTTGGAAGAAGCGACCTACTCCAAATTAGTAAATCAAGAGATTATATGGCTTTTGTTTCTTGCACTCTCACAATTTCTTAACGCACCTTCGAATTTTTTAGAATGATATTTTACTCTTCATAAAAATAGCTTTGGAAATTTTCTTGAATAAGTTTTGCAGAAAATTTTAAAATATGATTTCTGGAATGCAATTTTTCAAATAAGATTTTCAAGTAAAGTTTTCAAAATGAGATTTCTGAAATAAATTTTCTGAAATTTATATAATATCTTTTGAAATAAATTTTTCAAAATATACTTTTCAGAAAAAAAATTATAAAATATATGCAATGTAAATGTATTAAAAATAACTTTTTAGAATGAATTGTTTTATATTCACTTTCTTATTTTTCATCAATGATAGAAGAACAGGTGTATAGTACAATATGAGGGCTTTTTAGTCTTTTTAATTTGTTAATATAGAAACGCAGTTAGTAATTTTGGAGTGTAGGAAGCAATGACCTAATTTAATTATTGAGGGCTGTGGAGTGTTGATGGAGAAACACTCAAACTTTTGAAAAGACTTGTTCCATTTCAAACGTACAAGGAATTAGTGAGACGTTAATAGAAGCAAATATTAGACATTTTCCTAATAACAATGAACGCATGGCAAAAAAATCTCCTATTTGCTGATGAAATCATGCTCATGTTAGGTGATGGATAACGGGTATTTTAATACTCACTTTTAAACGGATCAGATACGGTAGTATATTATCCGACTTGCGGATATTCGTTATTAACAAAAAATAAAATAAAAAATTAATTTATATATTTTTAATTAAATTAAATTAAAAAAATTAAATTACATTTTATTAGGTTAATTTAATTAAAATTAAATTTTAATTTATATTATATTATATATATTTTTTGTAATTTTATTTTTAAAATGTATAAAGTATAATTCTTTTACAGGTATTTGTGAGTTTTAAAATATTTATAGATATTTTCTAAACGAGTACTTACATGAATAACAGATCGGATAGCAAATACAATTTTATCCGCGTGGGTCGAGTTACGGATAGGCACTATTCGTATCCTATTCGACCCGTTACCATCCTAATTCAAACAAATGAAAAAAATAATAATTTGTTTTGTTAAAGAATGATAATAAAGGAAAAATACTAATTATAATTACAATCAAGTTTAAGGTTTGGTAAATTATTTTAAAATATAATATTATTTTAAAATTACTATTAAAACATATCCATATGAAATTGTGGTACGTAAGCTTGGAATTCTTAAATTATACGTTGACGTTTCCTTTTACATCCAACGTCGTTCGCCCAAGGATCACCACACGCGTCTAAAATGTTAGGTTACAAAACAGATATTTCTGAGTATTTACAAAAATCCACAAATAATATATATTAACACTGAATAAATTATTTTAAAGTTACGATTTTAATATAAAATTAAATAATTAAATATCAGTATTAATAAATTTAATTTCTAAAAATAAAATTCTTTGAAGAGTTACTATGTAAAATATGAATTTCAAAAAATTATTTTCTTTCAAAATACTTTTAACCGTATACATTTACATAAAAAAATTACTTATTATAAAAATAAATTTCAAATTACTTTTTAGAAAATAATTACATAAATATATAATTAATAAATTGAATATCACTTATTAAATATCATAATACACTAATCGTGTTAATTGAATCAGACAGCCTAATCATGATTTATCTTACTAAATCTAACTTGATTAGATTGAATTGAGTTTTTTTATTTATAAATAGATTAAATTCGATTAAATCTAAACCAAATCACGTTTACATGTATTTGATATTTAACTAACTAAAAACTAAACTGTGAAAAAGAGTTTAAACCCCTAAAAAAAGGGTTATAACAAACGAAGTCTTTTATAAAGTTTATTTATTTTTTATTAAAATTATAAGAGAACTTTATTTGTTCTGTAATTTATTATTTTTATATTAATTTATATTATTCTTAGGAATAGTGAGAAATAGTTAAGAATCCTTATTTTATAACTTATAAGGAAAATTAATTTTGAAAACTTGTGATGTGAATATTTTAAAGTTGAAATGAAATATAAGGAAAACTTGATTTATTATTATTATTATTATTATTATTATTATTATTATTATTACATTGTGGTCATAATATGTTTAGAATTGAAGAAAAGAAAAGATTATTTTTTTAGGAGAATGGATATTTTGATAACATGTGACACTTAAAATAAGAAAAGCTAATGTAAGAGAAATTTTTTTCTTGAAGATTTTTTAGTATTAAGGAAGATATGATTTAATAATTTAAAAGAATAAAATATAATGATGTTGGATATGTTAATGGAAATGAAATTTTAATAAAAATTATTTAGTTATTGAGGTTGATAGTTAACAATGGTGTTTTTATACTTGTACAGTATGATTGTTTTAAGCTAAGATCTTATTTTTATCGTCTAATTATTATAAAAAAAATCTAATTAGATTCATAATTTTTATTTAATTTAATTTGATTATTTAATTTTTAAAAATGATTAAATTAAATATTTTTGTTAGATTAAAGTTAGATTTCCGTTATAATTTATACATCATATTCATATTAGGTGAAATGATTTAAATAAAATTTAGCAGAAATCTACTATCAATCTAACAGATCTAATTTCATATTTTTAAAAATTAAAAAAAATTGAACAAAAAAAAAATTATGGATTTAACTAATTTTTTTTATAATAATTAGAGAAAAAAGGATTATAGTCTTGTTTTAATTTTATGAGATAGAAATTTCTTCAATATAATAAATATTTTTTGATTTGAATATATTAAATTATGTATATTGTTGAGTTATTAGGATTTGATTTTCGTAGAATTTACTTTTTGTTAATTACGAAATCATCTTTTATATATATATATATATATATATATATAATAATAATAATAATAATAATAATAATAATAATAATAAATCGTTGTGGTTAATATATGTTGTCATATTTTGGAACTAATATTTGAAATATGAACATTTTATAATTAAAAGGAGTTTATAGTTTCTATGTAAGATGAATATACATTATTGGTCATCTTGATTTGAGAATTACGGTGTCGAAAATCTATTAAATTGAGAAAAATATGTAAAAAAATATTAGTCATAGTGTATGAAACTTTACTTAAAATATTGATTTTCTGAAAATTAATAAATTAATTAAGTGATTAAATAATGTGTTTTTGAAAAATCATATAAACATAATATCCATGTGGGAAAACAGTTAGCAATGAAAGTACGGAACGTTAGTTGTAGTGTTGGAATTGAAGGTCAACAGGCAAACGAAGGCGCACTTTTCTGACTGGCTCCCGCGTCACCATAACGACAACTTTATCTTCTCCTCGCAAATCTCAATGTCCTTTTTCCTTCATTTTCATTTCTTCAACTTCAAAATCATGGTTATCGTGTTCCTAATGTAAAAGATCACTCCTCTTTCTTCTCGCTAAGTCTTTTCCATACTTGCTTGGCTTAGCGGGAACATTTCTTAATTATTATTTCCTTTCATTTCATTCCTTCGCTCTGACCCTTTTCCATTCATCAATCCCAGTTTTACCACATTTCTTTTTACCCCTTTTTCTCTATCCAATCTGATCCGTCTTCTGCTTCTGGAGAATCGAAGATTTCATTCACAACCTTTCCTTCTCGATTATATGAGTTAAAGTTGTGTTCTTTTGCTTGTTTTTATTCAACATCACTGATGGAATCATCCACATATCTAATGTGCAGTTGTGATGTATGATCTTTCTGCTTACACAGTGCCCTTTTGTTGATTTCACTCTTTCACTGATTCCCTGATAATTTTATCCATTTATGCACTTCTTGTTAGTTTTATGCAATAGGCTTTCCTTAGATTGTAAAAGCGTTGCCTTTCAGATTTTACCTTTTGATGGTATCATAAAAGGGCCAGCTTGTACCGTCTAAACTCTTTTAGAGCACATGATCTCTTAAGGGTTTTGGCTTTTGAGAAGAAAAGTATTTACTTTCATCTTTTTGATCTAAGGATGGATCATATAAGTAACGAGGCTAGGGTTGACCCTTTCGCGATTGGCCCCTCTAGCATTCTTGGCAGGACTATTGCTTTCAGGGTTCTCTTCTGCAAGTCTATGTTAAAATTGAGGTATCAGATACATTTTGTGCTGTTGGATATCTTCTACGATTTTAGGAGATTTTGGGGACCCATTGTGTCATGGTTGCACCCAAGAAATCCACAGGGGATATTGGCAATGATGACAATAGTTGCTTTCTTGTTGAAACGGTACGCCAAAGTGAAGGTGAGAGCTGAAATGGTATATAGGCGGAAATTTTGGAGAAATATGATGAGATCTGCATTGACCTATGAGGAATGGGCTCATGCAGCCAAAATGCTTGATAGAGAGACACCAAAGATGAATGAATCAGACCTTTATGATGTGGAGCTGGTGAGTAACAAGCTTGAAGAGCTGCGCCATCGCAGGCAAGAGGGGTCTCTTAGGGATATAATATTTTGTATGCGTGCAGATCTTGTTAGAAATCTTGGTAATATGTGTAACCCTGAAGTTCACAAAGGTAGGCTTCAGATGCCAAGACTTATCAAGGAGTATATTGATGAGGTAACAACTCAGTTGAGAATGGTGTGCAACTCTGATTCGGAGGAGCTTGCATTAGAAGAAAAACTTTCTTTCATGCATGAAACTAGACATGCATTTGGGAGGACTGCTTTGTTGCTAAGTGGGGGTGCTTCCCTTGGAGCTTTTCATGTCGGAGTGGTTAAAACACTGGTAGAACACAAACTTATGCCGAGGATAATTGCTGGTTCAAGTGTGGGATCCATCGTGTGCTCCATTGTTGCCACAAGGTCTTGGCCCGAGCTTCAAAGTTTTTTCGAGGATTCACTGCAGTCATTACAGTTTTTTGACCAATTAGGTGGGATTTTTACAGTTGTGAAGAGGGTTGCAACATATGGTGCAGTTCATGAGATCAGACAATTGCAAGTGATGCTGAGGAATCTAACAAGCAATCTTACATTTCAAGAAGCATATGATATGACGGGTCGAATTCTTGGGATTACAGTTTGTTCCCCAAGAAAGCATGAACCACCTAGATGTCTTAATTACTTGACTTCACCTCACGTTGTTATATGGAGTGCAGTCACTGCTTCTTGTGCCTTTCCTGGCCTTTTCGAGGCTCAGGAATTGATGGCAAAGGATAGAAGTGGAGAGATTGTTCCTTACCATCCTCCATTTAATTTGGGTCCTGAAAAGGGTTCTACTCCAGTGCGCCGTTGGAGGGATGGTAGCTTGGAGATTGATTTACCTATGATGCAGTTGAAAGAGCTGTTCAACGTCAACCATTTTATAGTTAGTCAGGCCAATCCCCATATTGCACCATTATTGAGATTGAAAGAGTTTATACGAGCTTATGGAGGTAATTTTGCAGCAAAGGTATGTTCATGGGCTCGAACCTCTATGAATGATGATACATACATGTTCATGTGTTGGTTTATTTTGTTTGTTAACTGAACTTTTCACTTCTACATTTTCCATCAACTCAGTCTCTGTTCCTTACTGAAATATAAAAACTTAGATAAAACATTATGACATCAGTTGATTGTTACAACTAATCCAATGTGGTTTTCAACTCTGTAGCTTGCTCATCTAGTAGAGATGGAGGTGAAACATAGATGTAATCAAGTACTGGAACTTGGCTTTCCATTGGGTGGGCTTGCCAAACTCTTTGCTCAAGACTGGGAGGGTGATGTAACAGTTGTTATGCCTGCAACTCTTTCTCAGGTATGTGCTCAAGAACAATTAAATACACAACATCAAGGATTACTAAGTGGTTCAGAAATTTGTTTATAAATAATTTAGTGAAGATTGTTGGAGATCTCATATCGATTACACGTGATTTTATAGTATATAAATGAGTCTGATTTCATAAGATTGAGTTAAATTTAAAATCTAATTAAAGATTCATCTGAATAGTGATTAACTCATGTATGTTTTTTTTTTTTTTTCTATCATCCTGCTCCAGTACTTAAAGATCATACAGAACCCTTCTTATGTGGAACTTCAGAAGGCAACCAACCAAGGGAGAAGAGGCACTTGGGAGAAGCTTTCTGCCATAAAAGCAAACTGTGGAATTGAGCTTGCTCTTGATGAGTCTGTTGCAATTCTCAATCATGTAAGACGTCTGAAAAGAAGCGCTGAGAGAGCTGCTGCTGCCTCTCATGGTCTCCCCACCATAGTCAAATTCAGTGGTTCAAGAAGAATTCCCTCGTGGAATGTCCTTGCTCGAGAGAATTCTACAGGGTCCCTAGAAGACCTTCATGCAGATGCTGCTTCCTCATTGCATCAAGGTCTTATCAGTCCCAGAGGAGCCACTGGTAAAAACTTGAAGTCCCATCGTAGCAATCATGAGGCAAGTGACAGTGAATCTGAAAGTGCTGACTTGAATTCTTGGACCAGATCCGGTGGGCCTTTGATGAGAACTACGTCATCTGATATGTTCATTGATTTTTTCCAAAACTTAGAAGTTGACACTGACCTTAACAGAAGCAAGGTGACTCAGATCAGCCCTCGTGATTTTCAGCATCACAGTTCAAGGCACACAACTCCTGATAAGTGCTCCGAGAGCACAGAATATGATCAGAAAGAAAATGGCAACAGGGTTGTCATGAATGGATCCAACATATTGGTATCTGAAGGTGATCTTCTGCAGCCTGGAACAATCCATAATGGGATTGTGTTCAATGTTGTCAAGAAAGAAGGCTTGACACCTTCAAACTGGAATCAGGATAATAACAGTTGTAACAGTGAAGTTGTTGAATGTGTACAGATTGACTTTCCAGGGAAGGAAATGGATGCTTCTAGTTCGGCTTCTGAAAATGGTGATGAGGAATCCACAATGTCCAGGTCTTTAACTGAAAAACTAGATTATAGTTCTACAGATATGGATCACAGTATTGCTGACAGTTAACTCCAAACTATTGTTCATATTGATGATAGTATCAGTATATCATTTAGGGTATGTTTGGACAAACTTCTCCACAATTCCTAAAAGGAAAAACAAAGTTGAGAGTCTCTTTAAGCTAAAATTTGCTTATGTATAGTTAAAAAAATGAACATTCTGTGAGAATTTTCACAAGGAGAGACATTGGGAGATTTGGTACCAATGAGTTCTGAACAAGCCTATACAAGAGATCAGGACATCATTTTCAACTTAAAACCTTTTTAAAACAATAAGTTTATGGGTCTTCTACTTATATACTAATCATCGTATTCATTTTAATCCGATGTATGATCTCATACTCACCTGAATTCCTAACACATTTGGAGAAATAAGGAGAGTTTCCATAAATTAACTAATACATAAGCTAATTTTATGTATGGTAAAATTGATCTCATTTTTTCATCTTAATTTCCACTTTTAGAAGTGCTTATGGAGAAACATGTTCCATCATTCTCTTGCCAAGAATCTCTGTATTGTTTTATCAATTGGAATGTAGCCCAAAATGTGGGGTGCTCATGAATTGAAGGAAGAAAAGTGGTTTCCATTTTCAATTTTATGCAGTCCACAACTAGATTGAAATTTGTAGTTACCTTGTGTACAGATGAATGAAATCTACTCACTTTAAACAACAGCGTGTAAATCTTATTTTTGTGTGTGTTGGTTTCATAAATTTTAAAATTTTATTATGATTATAATCCCATATGAATTATAGATATGATCATAACATAACAGTGGTTGTAAGACTTTTAATAAAAGTTAAGTAAAAACAAACAATAATTTTATCGTCAAAAAGTGTTATTGTATAACATTGTTTTACCAAACTTATATAAATCCTTCAAAGTTTTAAAAAAATTACTTAGAAAGTTAGGTATGATTCAAGAATTAGTTTATACATGAAAATTCTCGTAAAACATCTGTGGGGTTGTATTATTGTACATCTATTTCAATATATTTAAATACTCAAATTAAGCTCTGATTTAATCCATTAAATACTTAGATATGTATTTACATAATTCTTTCATTTTAAAACCAAATTACATAAAATCAAAACTGTTCTTTTTAATATCATTTAACCATTTGAGAGAGTCTTCCTTAGCTAAAAAACTTCTGTTTGAAGTTTTTCTTGAGCAAAACCTGATTATTTTCTTGGTTTGTTTTTTGTTGCTGGTCTTTATTCGTTATATTGTTTTTGTTTTTATATGAAATTATTAATGTTAGTGTTGTATCGATAAGGTTTCCAGTTTGTTTTGTATTATGGTGTTATTAGGTGTAATATCGATTATTGTAAGGTGTGTAAGATTTGAAATTGATTTCATTCGTTTAATTCTATTTTAGTATTGTTGTGGTCTTGGTTGGCTTTTATCCCATACAACCTTAACACATATTCATAACTTTGGAAATTATTTTCATATATGTAGATATTCGTGGGTAAAGTTCATAGAGAGTATTTAATGGATATTTAAGACATCTATTTTGATTGAGTATTTTTAAAAATAATTAATCAAAATAATGTTATTAGTTAGAGAAATATTAACTTTTGAATAATTGTTTAAAATATGATTTTTTTTTTTTGTAATTAGACTAAAAAAATTAAGTTGAGTTTAGAAAAATTAATTTTATAAATTTTAAACATTTTGGAGTAACTCGTTTAAATTTGTTTTCTAAAAATGTAGAATTTATTTACATTAATATTTTATTGTGTAATTTTATTTGAATTATATTTTAAAAATCAAATTTTCTAAAACTGAATATATATTTTAAGATATTTTTTTTCAATAATTTTAATTTAAAAAATTTACGAGTATTCATAGACATTTATAAGTATATAAATAATCAAGAAATATTTTTTTCTTTTGTGGAAATATTTTAGTTGAACCTAACTTTGCTCTCACGTTTAAAATAAGTTGAAATTGAAAGGATGGACGAGAAATGAAATTCCTTTACTTTTAGTACCATGGGTGGTAAAATTGGATTATCACTTTTTATTTAATTTTTTAATATTTTTAATTTGTTTTCAATATTTTTTTTAATCTTCATCACGAGGTTTTCAATGATATATATATATATATATATATATATATATATATATATATATATATATATATATATATATATATATATATATATATATATATATATTTATTGATAAATATGCTGATTTTAAAGTAATTCATCATTCAATCATTAGACAAATACTCAAAAGAGAAACTTAAATTCAATTGAAATATGATGACAAAATCTCTCCACTAGTGGCACACCGGTAGCACAATGAAGATTTCCTAACGATGCACCACAAGAATCTCATAAAACTTGACAAGTATTAGGCGCCCGAAAAACTTAACAAGTGACAATAGACTAAACTTTCTTCATCAAATGCTACCTAAACCCTAGTAGAGAAAACAGAGAAAGAATTTGAAGAATCACATACCTAACAGAAGCACGAAGATGAACTAAGCCGTCCGCATAAAAAATGGTGAGAGATCTAGCGGCGTCAACGGAGATGAGGTTGTGGGGTAAAACTAATTAAAATAAGACATAAACGATTTGGATAATGGCTCTACTATTATTCTCATAATTTTTATTTTTATATAAGTCAGTTTTAGGATTAAATGTATTATTCTTTTTATGAATATGTATAATTAATTGTTATATTCTATTTTAAAGTTGTTAATTTAATCTATTTTCAATGTTTATACTTATATGTTTGAATATCTAATTCTAGATCTAATTTTTTTTTAAAAATATATATGATAATATTTATATTTAGTCTTTAACATATTTTAGTATTAATTATTAGGAATATATTTGAATATATTGATTTGATTTGTAGTTATTCTGAAAATATGTGAGGATTACATAATTATACTTTGGTTTAATTGTTTCTTTTGTCCTCAGTTTGATTGAAGTGTGTCAAATTCGTCCTCCTTTTAGAAAAATGTCAATTTTGTTCCCATATAGAAAAATTTTGTGTCAATCAAGTCATCTCTGTTAAATACAAACTAATGGTGTTAAAAACTTAAAGTGAGTTTTGAATAATAACCCCTTCATGGGTCCGATACGTGATATTCCAGTGGATAAAGTGAGTTTTGAAAGCAATGATTTTTAACGGAGTTGACTTGATTGACACAAATTTTTTCTATATGGAGACGAAATTGACATTTTTCTAAAAGGGGACGAATTTGACACACTTCAACCAAACTGGGGACAAAAGAAGCAATTAAACCTTATACTTTTAAATCTTAAATATAATTTTTAGAATTAAATTTGATCAAAATCACTTAATATATCGGTGTGATCTTGATATATACATATTAACTCCTTAATTATAATACAATCTTTAATGCTGAAATTTTATCAATTATATGAAAAATTAGTATTTTATAAATGTTCTTAGTGTTTATAGATGAGAAATTGCTCTAATATATAAAATAGTAGAATCATAATTAAAAAACATTATGAATGGATTCATAAATAGAAAAGACAGTTATTTCAATCCATGCTTATATACATTAGTTAATTTTCTTTATCTCATTCTTACCCAACATTAAAAATTTACAATTGAAAACTAAAGTAAAACCTTGTCAGCCATACAAATAAAAGTTAGGTATTGGACAAGATATATTACCAGAAAAACAATTAATTTATTAATTACTAAAATATCATTATATAACTTAATCTTGGCTAATGGTAAGAGGAAACTCAGGACCACTCTAATAATTCATTAATATATAATATTTTGGAAGATTAAAAAATATTCATACATTGCTGGCTTTAACATGTACGTATAATATTAGAAAAACTCTTTAATTTAATTAGTTTGTCATTAGTGAAATTTTATGCAGTGATTTGTTTAAGTCATGTGTAGCTGGTCCCAACATTATTGTTGTTTTGAAATGATCAATATATTCTATAAAGAAAAATGATATTTTAACATCATTTTGACACTGCACACGTGTCAAAATGTGATTGGACGATTTTAAATTAAAAAAATTGAGGTTGGGGTATATTTGGAAGAGAAAAACCAAAATTTATTTTTTTAATTTGAAATCCTCCAACCACATTTTGACACGTGTGCAGTGTTAAAATGGTGTCAAAAGAAGGTGTTAAAGTATCATTTTCCTTCTATAAAAGTATGTAAATAATGTTCTATTCAGATGAAACTACAAAATCATAGTCCAATCTAAAACTATAGTTAGCAAAACCAATAATTAAGACAGACATCATAAAGAATGGGTTCTGAACAACATCCTAGGATTCCTGTTCTAGATTTCAGCATGGAAGATTTGAAGCCAGGGAGCGATTCCTGGTTAGAAAGATGCAGAAGTGTGCGGCAAGCACTTGAAGAACATGGTTGTTTCGTAGCTGTGTATGATAAAGTTTGTGATGAGCTAGAAAACGGTGTTTTCTGCTCCATGAAGGAGCTGTTCGATCTCTCACCTGAAACCAAACGAAGAAACACATATGAGGGTTCGCCATTGAAGGGCTACGCTGGACAAATCCCCCAGATTCCCCTCCACCAAAGCCTGGGAATAGATGAGGGAACAACCCTAGAGGGAATTCAAAGCTTTACCCATAATATGTGGCCTAAAGGCAATCATCACTTTTGGTACATACCCATATTATTTCTTGCTTCACTCACTTATTTTACATCATCATCATGTTATTATTTAACCCTTTCCATTGTTATACACTATAGTTTTTGATGCTGTTGTTGTTGTGGATTTGTGTAGTAAATATATATTTGAGTATGCAAAGGTAGCAGAAGAATTGGACAAGATGGTGGGCAGAATGATATTTGAAAGTTATGGTCTTTCAGAATACTATGAGTCATACATGCGGTCTACAGGTTATCTCCTTAGGCTTTTGGCACACACAGCACCAGAAGAGGTTGAGCCTCAACTGGGTCTTGTGGCTCACACTGACAAGAGCTTCACCACAATTCTTCACCAAAATCATGTCAATGCACTCATGGTGGAGACAAGGAATGGTGTCTGGATTCATGTCGATTTCTCTGCGACAAATTCCTTTGTTGTCCTGGCTGGTGATGGACTCATGGTCAGAACAAATTTACACTTCTTTAAGGCTTATTTTTATATCTATTTATTTTTAATTTTAAAGTTTGAGAAGTTTATAATAATTAATGCAGGCTTGGAGCAATGACAGAATACAGTCCCCTTATCATAAGGTTGTGATGAATGGGAATGAAACAAGGTACTCTCTTGGTCTGTTTGCCTTCTACAAAGGAATTCTGAAAGTGCCTCAAGAGCTTATTGATGAAGAACATCCAGTGCAGTATAAGCCCTTTGATCATCTTGGATTACTAAACTTCACTTACAGTGCTAATATGAAAGCTTATTGTGGTGTGTGAAAACCTTGCCTATGTTAAACTTTCACCAAACTATGTGTGACATGTTTTTCATATGTTGTTTTTTCATTGCGAAAGCTTCACTGTCATTTACGTGTACTTGATTTGGATTGTAGTGCTGTCACTGTCTCAAAACCATGTATATACTGTATTTTAGTGAAGGAAAAAGTCTCTTTAACAACTCTTTTTTGACAATTTTTTGACAACGCATACGTGATAGTTTACGATTGGTCCGTTTCAAATATTTTTTTAAAGATAAATTCAAACACACCAGTAAAATGATGACACGTGTCCTGTTGTCAAAAAATTATTAAAAAAGAGTTGTCAAATTATCATTGTCCTTTAGTGAAAGTGAATCGATGTATGGATTTCACATGGTATAGAAAATCCGAGAACCCTGAATGATGAACATGTTAGGGATAGTTTATTATCCAAATTCCAGTGCAGACAAAATTATTAGGTGTAACACACAGGTATTCCTTATAATTTATTAATTAGTACTTTGGGCATTGGATTTTTGAATAATAATCATATACTAACAGAACATGTTTCTACTATCAACTAATTACAAATATATTATCATTAAGTCTTTTAATCATATGTTGTGAAAAATATAATTTATGATTGTATAGTATAATATTTTACATAATCCATGGTATTAACCATAGATTATGTTAAAAATATTTGTTTGTCTTTTATTTTATATAAGGTGATTGATAATTGTTTTTATTGAAAAAAAAAATGTTCTTCCGAGGTGGATAAAATAATGTCTTATTATTACTTTAACAACTTACATATACGATTTTCAGTTATATTCTTCCATCAATTTATCTTGCAGGTATTTAGAGATAAAAAAAAATGTCACTGATCATGACAATAGAAGGATTGATGAACAACTAATTCCATTACAAGAATTTTTGTAATTATTGTTAAAAATTACTTATATAAATAAATTTATTGATAAAACCAAATTTATCTATAAATTTTAGAATTTAAATTACCGATAAAATAGTAAACTAAAATTTGTCTTATCAATAAATATTGTTATCGGTAATGTTTCTAACAATTATTTTTATTAATAAATTTTATCAATAATTTATAATTCCTACATATTATTGATAAATTTTTTACATAAATTTGTCAGTAAATGAGTAGTAAATTTTCTCTCAAAGTCTAATGAGATTTTTTTTTCTATATTAAGAGAAGATGAGTAAGAAGAAGAGAAGAAGGAAGAGGAGGAGAAAAAGCTAAAGCAATGGTGACTAAGAGAGGCGTGACAATGGATGTTGCCAAAGTTGGAAGATGGATGGAGTATGAGAAAGAAGAGAAGGAAAAAAAGTATGAGGAAAAGAAGGAAGAGATGATGAATATGACAACAACAAACATGACAACGATATGAAAAGAGGAGGAAGAGAGGAGGAAGACGAGAAGGAGAAGAGGAAAGAGAGAAGATGAAGAAGAGAAGAAGAAGAAGAGAAAAAGAACCATTTATTAACATATTTTATTAACAACTAGAATTTGTTAATAATTATTGACTGATATTTATTGATAAATTTACGATTGTTAATAATTGTCAACAAATTTTGTTAATAAAATTTATTAACAACCATTTTATTAATGAATTTTTTATCTTTAATAAACTCAAATCATTAACAAGATTTTTTGCTATTATCAATAAATTGTGTATGGATAATTAACAATTTTCTTGTACCATATAAAAATTTGTTTGAATAATAATTATAGTTTTTATTCATTTTAATTTTACAAGTTCACAATTACCCAAAACCAACCATCATGAAGCTTAAGTTACATTCTAAATTGGTTACGAGCCTAGTTGCCTTATAAAATACCTTTATATGCATAATTGATTTCGCATCAGAACTTTCATTGTGGGTTAAACAAAACTATATACGGTCAAAATCAATTTTGATGATTTTTTTTGACAAGTATACCAAATCGTTACAAGTAATACAGTGAATAAGTAAAGTTTATCGTTTCCAAGATAATTTGTGTCACGTTATTCAATTCAAATTATTTATCAAAATCAATTTGATAGCAAATGAAATTTGGATTCAAAGAACTAATAGTAAGAAATTAACAAAATATTAAAAGTTGAAATTGACAATTGGAAGAAAGCTTCGCTGGAATTGAATTCATGACTAACATTATAGTAACTTATCTGAACAATATAATTTGCGATCAAACATTAACATCAATGTATCTTGGTTTAATCCCTTAAAACAAGTTCTAAAGAACAATGTTCAATTATTAATTCCTTAAATAATTAAACAGAGCCTTTGCATTAAGATCTGATGTTTATAAATGATCAGAAGAATTGAAGCTATTCCTAACATTGTTCCTTCTGGTTGCTTTTCTTACGTTCATACTCAAATTTACTTCCCAGTACAACTTGAATATATAAAATACATCATACTTCCGTATAATGACAAGTAAAATAAGAAAAGCATATGAACACAACTTATATTGAACATTAAGATTACATCAAATGTCAGTCATTACATTCAATTCCAACGAAAGAGAGAATTAGCTACTCTTAGTCATCTAGAACGTACACAGTTTTGCAATCCCTTGCCTACAATGTTGTCTTGGTGCCTTGAGTAGTCTCCTAAAGTCTGCAATGTTTTATGGTTCTTTTCTCTCTGTTATAAGTTAATCTCTCTATCTATTTACCACTTAAAAGCCAAAGAAATAGCTAATTCGCTAAGCATACAAAGCTCATACGCTAAGAGAATATTCAACTGCAATTCTTCCTCTGATGTTTATTCGCTCAGCGAGTTGTGCTGGTGCGCTAAGCGAATAAAACAAATATTAGATGAGCGAATTAAATTTTGGCTTAGCGAGAAACATTTAACAACACTCCATTTCGATGTATAACTTCCTGTACAATTTACTACACATTTCATACTTCTAATTACAACTTTTCAATGAGAAAATACATAAACAATTACAACTTTGAGTTCATCTATAAGTGCAAAATCAAGTATTTTTCACACTTATGAGATTGATCTAAACATGTCATAAAACATATATACATGAAAAGGTCTTGAAGTCCGTCGTAATTAAGATACATAGATTGCATGAAATTAAATACCACAATAAGCTTTGATACGACTTGTACACTTTACGGCTTCTTCTGTGAAACGAAAACCAACATACGAATAATGGTCGAATGGCTTATACCGTATTGGATGTTCTTCATCGACTAAATCCTCTAATGTTTGCACCATCTCAACACTGTATGAAAGTAACCCTAAGGAGTACCTTGTTACATTTGATCTCAGAATCACACGGTGTTCACAAGCTCGAATCCTTTCACTACTCCACACCTAACCAAATTGTGATATTTGTAAGTTTAAAAGCGAGAATATTGGTTGAATTTTGATACTATTGAAAAAGTGAATTTTAAGTTTAATTCAATCCCACAAAATCAACTTGTAAAGTGTGGTTTGCATCCATTTATATATTATAAATTAGTCTTATCTCCAATCGATGTGGAACTTTCAACACACTTCTTTACACTGAGGTATAAACATCTCGAATGTGAGAGTAAAATTAATGAATAGTCAAATAGTGACCTGACCCGACAGTGAATGAAATAGAAATGCCCAAGAAAAAAATATGGCTAAGAGAAAGCTTACCATAAATGCATCACCAGCCAAGACACAAAAGAAAGGTGATGAGGCATGAATAGCAAACCATTCTCCATCTTTCAATTGAACTTCCAATCCATCTACCCTCTGATGCAATATGGTTATAAATGTTGAATCCGTATGAGAATTCACCCCCACGTTGCTCTCATCCATCGCGGGTATCTTATATTTGTAGCTTCGAAAACTATATTCGGTTGATTCCAGGAACGACTCGCATTTCACCTTGTCCAGGCCATAGCTATCAAACACCATTCTCTTCACCGTTCGGTCCAGCTCTTGTAATAACTTCGCATACTCGTTCACACTTTCACTGTCAAGACAGATCAAATTACTCAATAACCTTAATTACATCACAACTGCTAATTAATACAAGTAAAACAGACACTGAATTATAAGTACTACCACAAATGATGATTTCCTGTTGGCCACATAATGTTTGAGAAGTTTTGACAATGTTTAAGGTTGGATGGATTATGAATGGCAAAGGATTCGAACAGAGGGGAGGTGGGTACTTGTCCAGTGTAGCCATGGTTGGGTTTGTCACTGGTTTTTCTCCTTTTGGTTTCCAGTGGAAGATCAAAGAGTTGTTCCATTGCACAGAAAACGGAATTTATAAGGTTTGGAGCAACCTTGTCGAAGTGTGCTAGGAAACAACCGTGTTCCTCAAATCCTCTACGCACCATTGCACATGCTGCAAGCCATGTATCAGTGCCAGGCTTCATATTTTCATTGGAGAAGTCAACAACAGGAAGAGGATTTTCACGCACACTTTGCCTTTCCATCATCTCTCAAATGTCTTTTTAGGTTTTTTAGTACTATATATAATAACCTCACTTTTTAAGTTATATGATATAAATTTAAATCTTATATATGAAGTATGAATTTAAGTAAAAATAATAAAATTAAATATTATATAAAGAAAAAAAAAGTCCATAAATCTAATATTTTTAAGTTTAGATTAAAAGAAGTGTAAATATTTATTAGATTAAACTCAAATCATTTATATAATTTTTTGCTGATGAACCTCTCAGACAAATAATAAACCATTGATGACCGACTTAGATTAAACAACAACATCACATCCAAATAAAAATAATAAAATTAAACACCATATAAAAAAATATTATTAATTTAAACACCATATCAGTAAATAAATATTACTTTTGTTAAATATTATATATAGCTTGTGTTAAAAAAATGCTATTAAAGTTCGCTGCTTGTAATAATATTTAATATATGGATAAATTCATACTAAAAAAAAGTATAACACATCACCTTATTATACTAAAAAAAAAAAGAATAATTATAATTTTAAATTATTTAATACCTAGTATTTTATCAATTAAAATAAAATTCATTTACTTTCGTTACCTTATGGAGGCTTACAATCTAATGTTGATAGGATAAATTAACTAAATTTTTATTTGAAATATAATTTTATCAAGGTTCACGTCTGCGTTAAATCATTCTTGTAATTATTTCTATTGTGATCAATATAACTGTTATATTTTTCCATCAATTTGAAGAAAATTATTCGTACAAATAATTTTTAGATGAGAATATATATATATATATATATATATATATATATATATATATTGTTTCATTTCTTGTCCTAGATTTGTAATATATTACATTTAATTGATATCAATACGAATTTTGTTTCAATTTCTGGTCCCAGATTTTTAGTTATAGAGTTATGGTTCTCTCATTGTTATTTGTTTGATTTTGTGGTACCAAATTTATAATGTTATAGAATTAGAAATAGCCAAATGTGTCCCTTACAATGATAATCAACACCTAGGACCACTCTTTTTATAATCATTCATCATTTCAAACAAAATCTTTGGTTTATTCTAATTATTTGAATTTTAATTAAAATTATAATGAAGCTGCCAAATGCTAATTCATTTTAATAATATTAATAATTTAATATCCACGAAAATGCATTGGCTCTTTCTTTCTTGGTCATATATGGGAAACCTAACAAAACCTTATATATGATCTTATTCTGCGAGGTTGGAAGGTCCATTTCATTGAACTTTGACAAATGCAACATCAATCAAGGGACCACAACAAGATAAAACAACATTTATTTTCATTTCAAAATACAATTTGTAGGGTTTATTTAGTTTTAAAATAATTTGGGCTTCATCAATACGTTGTGTTAAATTCCTCATGTCTCTATCTTTGATAATTTTTCTATTTGATGCATATCTCACCATTTTATCCAAGTAAAATGTTTTTATTAATCTAATCGTTTCTTTTCTTTGATATTTTATTAGTGACAAAATATTTTAATTTATCTATACGAGTATTAAAATATATTATCATAAGATATTCATTAGTTGTCTAAATTATTATGCTTATGTTAAAAATTACTTATAATTACATAATATATATATATATATATATATATATATATATATATATATATAGATATATATATATTTTGTATATGGTCAAATATCTCTCATATTAAATCAACATGTATTCGGATCACACTTATTCTATCAGGACGAGATCGTGTCAATTAAATTGTTAGTCAAGATAATTCACAATTAAGTTAAAGAGAAAATAATTAATTCAAGATTAATAGATAATTAGGTACTCGATAGAGATCCACCTACGTAATAAAGTCTATGGATAGTATTTTTAATAATACATTCTATGAGGTAAATTAATTATCTTTATTAACACACTTGAACGACTTTAGCATCAAAGTATTTTCTACATACACATTTTTAACCGACTTGAAGAGTACAAACATTCTTGCAATTGCAAAAGACAAATACCCTTTAGAGTTAGAAGTATTAAGTGTTTGAAGGATTTGTTGGAGCTCTTACAAAATATATTTAGTCCTGTAAGAATAATTGGCGCTCTTTTCATGATTTTGTTGTATCCTTCACATGAACTAAATAAAAAAGATGATGATCATCTTTTCAAAACCATATTTGATATGTACAGTATGAACAAATCCCTGAACCCTTGGGATCAAACAAAAGTTCCAACATGGCAATCAAACCCTACTACTCTAACAGCAGCTGATTTGATTCCAAAACTCATTCTCACACAGCCTCCTTTTCTGAGTGGGGAAGACGATGAAACAGAAGAAGGAGACGATGAAATCTGAGATGCATGTTTTTGATATCCAAATTCTGCATCTTGGATCAAAGGGTTATCAACTCTGATAGGAGGAGAGCCAAGAAAAAATGGGGGTGACGAAACATCTCTATCTTGGATCAAAGAATTGATGTCTAAATGTTTTGTCTCTGCTTTTGAATTTGACTCTTCACCTTGTTGCCAACATTTCCATCTCAATGACTTTGCTGGAAAAACCCTAACTCTTCTTGGTTTAGGACAAATAACAATCTCACTTGCATTTCCTTTCATTTCTTCAAGGCTTCCTAAAGAATCATTGATCTTTGCAAACAAATTAGGTTGTTCCACAACAGATTTGTCCCCTAAGAAAACGTTCTTTCTAGGTCATGCAAGACTTGAGAAATATGTAACACCAAACCCTATGACATTGTTTTCAAAGTGTCCATTGGAAAATGTTCTTTGTTTATTCAAGTTAATGGTAACAACTTAACAGCCAAATATTGAGTGAATTAGTTTAACATAAGAGATATAGTTCTATTTCAGATTTCAAACCAATTATGGTTAACCAAAATTAGAATATGACAGATTTGAAGGAGATTCACGGTAACTTAAAGTATATAAAAATTGATAATTAAAAAGATTACATTTATTTATTTTTAAAATTTTAAAATTAAATTATATTAAAGTTTGAAATAAAAATAAATAATAATTTGACATCAAAATTTAAAAATTAAAAATATATTTAATACTAATAATGATAACAACAATAATATTATAATAAAAACGAGCCACACGTTTATATTTAACTCTAATTGGAGCTTAATCCAAAATCTAAAAAATATATCTTTTCTTATTTCTACGTGGAGCCAAGCCAAGCCCATAAAACCCAGTTATTCTTTCTTTCGACTTTTGTTTCTCGCACCCCTTCTTTGCTACCTGCACTCTCATAAGTTTCCAGTACCTGTTTCTACCCTTGACATTTTATCTCATACGGAGATTCTGAAATGTGTTTTGGCATCAAGAATTAGCTTTATAATTGTTGTGTCTGATATTTCATGTTATGCGAACACAATTAAGTCTCTGATATTTCATTTTAGGATCTTGTTCCCTCCATCACTTTATGAAGTGTATATGTATTTCTTTACTATATTTTTTTTTTTTATTTCAAAAATATTTTACACCTTTTTACTATTTTTTTTATTTCAAAAATATCTTATACCTCTCTTACTATCTTTAAAAATTTTTTTTTCTTTCTCTCTCTGTATTAATGCAGCATTTAAACTTGTAATATATTGCAAAATATAAAATTCAGAGGAAACTTGAATATTAGTGTTTCTACCACTTCCATTTTATGAACTTAAAAGTTAGATGCTAGAATAATAAACATAATAATATTAATAGTAAAAAATAATATATTAATTTTGTAATGATAAAAGAATTAAATAAATTCTAAATCTTTAACAAATAACTTTTTCTTTATATTTTAAGTATTTAATAATATTTTTAAATTATTTATCTAATAAATTAAATACTTTATTCAAGTTATTTGAGTGAAACAGATCATTAAGTTAAAACATAATATAATATTCAAAATTATAGATTTTAAATGTAAAAAAAACTCACATGCATATAAACATTTTTCTAGAAATTTAGAACGAAATTTTACCATTTATTAAGTCATTTAAAAAAAAAGGTTTAATATTTGAATAGGTCCCTATTTTCGCCCAGAATTTCAAATAGGTCTCTTTCTTTTTCGGCGTCTCAATTGAGTCCTTATTTTTGTAAAATTGAATCAAATAGGACCTTTCCGTCGGCGTCATCTCAATTTGACGGAAAGGTCCTATTTGATTCAATTTTAAGAAAATAAGAACTCAATTGAGACGTCGAAAAAGAAGGGACCTATTTGAGATTCTGGACAAAAATATGAATCTATTGAGACATTAAACCAAAAAATAATATGGAACAGCAAAAATAAGATTGAATCAAACTTATTTAAGGGAAAGTGTAAATGCTCCATTAAGAGAGAAAGAGAAATATTCTTGAGGATAATGGGACAAGTGTATGGCGTTTTTGGAGTAAAAAAATAGTAAAAAGGTGTTGAGTATTTTTGGAATAAAAAAAAATAGTGAAAAGGTGCAGGAACACTTAAGGTGGTGAAAATATTCTCCACATATTTATTCATCCAATAAAAATTTGATGTGATCTTAAATTGGTTTAAAGAGGTTAACATCTGATTATATTAATATTAAAAATAAATTTCATAAAATTACATATTTGACATATTTTCTAAAAACAACAAACAAGATAAAAAAAATAACAAATTTACAAAATCAACTAAACATAACTTATCATCTTATTATAATTTTCTTTATTATCTTATTTATCCGTCCTACTATCCATCAATTACACTAAATTCATTATTTTCATTTTTACTAAAGCTTATAAGCATTTAATAGATCTTTTAACAATTTGATTGTAGAAAAAATAGTTAAAGAGGAAAAATTGGTGAGTTCTTTTGTTAAACTATACTTCAAAGGTTTCGAAGACTTTGGGATTAAGGATTAAATACTAAAGATTAAAAAAAGTAAATTATAAGATCTTTTGTAGTTTGACTTGTTGAATTAATTTAGTTTTTTTAATGCAGGGATATACTTTATTTATCAAATTATCAATTTTATTATATATGTATCCTACAAGGAAACAAGCTAAGCATTGTTACATAAACAGAAATTTCTTTCCATAAAAGACAAACATATTTCGTTTTCTCATACAATAAGCCATGACGTTACAGATTTATTGAAGATTTGTTTATTTTATTAGGAATTATTATAAAGTCTAATGAATTAATCATGATCATCTTAATTTGTAGAATTATTGAGTGGTCCAGGAATATTTATTTATTGGTTATTGTATAATGAAGTTGCCATCCAAATAATTTTATATTTTACATCTTAAGGACCATTTTTATTTCAAAATATGATTAATCAGCAACTCCTCAAATAGGTTGAATCAGAAAATACAAAGTTCCCTTCTTCCTCTTCATATCATGCCAAATTTGTCCTTTTCTTTTTTTTCCTGGATAATGTGTCATTTTTCTATAGATATATAACACATCAGAATAGCTGAAAAATATAATTATTTTCATCTCATAAGGTGATTAAAACTGATAGAAAAATGTTTATGACACTTTCATAAATATTAAATGTAATAAACTTTTTTTTTCAATCTAATACAAATGTTACTTTTAATATATATTTACACTTAATATTGTAAAATATAATATGATCTCATACCATCGTCTCAACATATTTTCATGGTTTTCATTAACCAACATACTCGACTATGAACCTAAACCTTTAAGAATCAGATTTTATGATCAATAAATTTCATATAATTCAAGAATTAGTCTATTCTTTGAGATTTTCATATCAAATATAATTTTGTACACGTTGAATTAATTTATTAAATAAATTTTATATATGTTACAGGAAAATAGGACAAAAACAAAGAAAAAAGTAAAAACCCACACTAAGTTAGGCCCCCACCTTCTAAGAGTGATTATCCACAACATCCTTCACCACTATTCTATGATTAAAAGTGAAAGTTAGTTTGTCTATGATCACCGGGCTCCTACACTTCTGACACCACATGACAAATATATGTAAAAATTGTAAGATATAACTTTTCTTTAAATAATAATATGACTTTATACCGATTAGATGTTAAATTTCTTTTGTTATGTTATAGGACTCCTTAGTTGAGTAGAGTTCCCAAGGTACTTTCACTGTAAAAGGTCGTTATGACATTCTTGCTACTAAAATTGGACAATCTGAGCACCCTGAACATAAAAACTAACGGTAAGTGCACCAATCGCAGCGTAACAAGTAATAAGTATTTATAACGTTCTCTCTCAAGGAACTTGTGCAATACATGACAATTCTTCTTTTCATAATTCAATTAGACATTAAAGTGCACAAAAACACAAAAAAATCTTTTTGGTATTTTTATCAAATAGTTACTGTGCAAGAAAATGTAACATAGAGTATTTACAATTTATTAAGACTAGAGTTCATCTATTTCATTATCATGCATTAATAATCATATCAATACCATCCATTAAGTGTTCAATTTCAGTTCTAGGTTCAAATCATTTTCTAATACATCAAGAACCACAAATCAAGCCATGAGTGATCAAATCACAACAAACATTAGGCATGAAAATTGAATACTAACATGAATTGAAAAAACAAATATTATTAACACAAAAATACACAAGAATTTCATGTTTTACAACTAATCTCAACAAATAGGAATAGTTCTCCCTAGTGGAAAACTTATGGTTCTACAAAATTAAGGAGATAGGGAAGAAATTGTAAATCAAAGAGAAATGTACATCGTTTCCCAAGGACAAAAAAGCTTGCATGGTTGTATCTATTTTGGTCCATATATTTATAATTGTTTGATTCTTTTCTTCCTCAATTGTTTATAATTGTGTTGATATATTATAACGTAATAAACAAATCAATTCATATGAGTATGGGTATTATGTAATGCAATGGATAACAACTATTGTTTGTGCTTGTATTACAATTGAGAAATGATAGTAATTGCATTGAATCAAATATTTTGTAACTTTGTTTTTTTAAATATTAATTGAAATTACTATCTTTTATGCAAAAATTCAAGAGTCCTACATTAAGTTTTGATAAATTCATTAAGTATTTAACACATTTTCTTGTTGTAAGGATAACATGTTCTTGTATCTATATTTTGACTTATTCCAAATGTGATAAATATAATATGTTTTGCTAGTTTTGTGGTATTTTGTACATGTTTAATATGTAGGAAGAAAAAAAACAAACAAAATATTATTTTAAAAAAATGCTTATATTAGGCTTCAATTATAACCACAGTTGAAACATAAAGGAAATATTAAGCTTTAGTTACTAAGTGAATCAAAGTTCAATTCATATTTTTTATTTATTTATGGTTTCATACTTTAATTATGAGAAACTGAAACATATGATAAGAACTTTTATGTTTTGATTCATAATCAAAGTTAAAAAGTCATGTTTTTTTTTTTTTTTTACCTTTTTTAGATATATTTTGGTTGTAGAACTAAAATCAAATATCCAAAATAACTGGTATTGAAATCCTTTCCTAATGCCTCTATCTATGCCAGATCCAAAACTAACATAAAAAACTTTTTTTAACTGGTATAAAATAACTTTTCTACGTTTAATAATTATACGATGATAATTACATGCTTTATAACAATATAATTAACTAAATTGTAAGTAATGAATAATACCACAATAGTTTAAAAAGATCTTCATCATATGATCTTTATAATGGATAAAACATAGTTATAGTAAATATTTCGTTTTTGTATTTCTTTCATTTTGCTCTCTTGTTTCCCTTCCTCGTTCTTTGTTGGTTGTCATATGCCTTTGCATCTATCATAGCGATTTGGCCACCATTGTTGTACGTGTTCATTACAATATACCATCATCCATTAATGTCACTAACATGTCTTGATATGGTTTGTGTTTAATGGTTCTTATTGGATCATCTTCATTTTTGTAGGTTTGTTATACTCTTTATCATTTTTTTTTGTTTTAATTATTTTTTAAATGTAGTTTATATTATAAAAATGGTTGGAAAACAAATAAAGTCTCACAACAAATAAAAAAGAATTAAATATATTTTTATATACACGTAAATACCTTTATTATTAAAAGATTTTTTAAAGTGATATCAAAAGAAAATCCATAAGAATTTATCTAATATAAACCTGTTTGAATTAACTTAATAGGTTGATAACTTCATTGTCAAATAAACCTAATAACACGTAAATTTAAATATATATATATAACGACAGTTTAAACCACTATCAAAAATATAAATTTTTAATGACAGCTTGAAAATGATAATTCTGAGACTATTATATGTTACTAAACTCATCTTTCAGTTGTGGGAAGACTTTGGTACTAATTTAAATGCCAGTGGTAAGGATTATTATCAAAATTAAAGTTATTATTGTTGAATTAAACTAAAGCAGACAAATATATTTGGTTTCCTCGTAGAATAATAAGACATGACGTAAAACATTTATTGAAGATTTATTTTTTTATTACGAATTATTGTAAAGTAAAATAAATGAATTAATTGATAGCCAACTTAATTTGTAAAATCATTTAGTGGTCCAGGAATATTTATCAGTGATTGTGTAACGAAGTTGCCATCCAAATAATTTGAGCATTACGTGTTAAGGACCATTTTGTTTTTGTTTAAAAATATGATTAGAGGTAACACTACAAATAGGTTCAATCAGAAAATACAAACTTTTCTTCATCCTCTGCATATCAAACCCAACAAATCTTGTCAATATCTTATACATGCAGATAATCACTGATAAATATGTTTAATATAATTATTTTCACTTCACCAAATACTCCTCCTTAGGTGATCATAACACTAATTTTAATTATTCATAGATTTTATTTTTCGTATGTCTGAATATTATCAAATTAATTTATAAGATAAGGTTTTTATTTATCTATTTTAAATATATAAATATATAATAACATTTTAATTTAACTATACATTCATCAATTAATTTAAAAACTATACTGATAACTTGCATATCTAATATTAGCTTCAAAATCTTTACAAAGGGTCATTAGTGAAAAAAATATATTAGTATCAAAAAATTCCTTCACCTCCCAGCACAATAAAAATCTATGAAGATCACTCAAAACTCTATATTTAGCTACTAACCCGGAAGTACGATGCTTTTAGCCTTCTTATTTTTTTATTTTTACTTTTATATTTTAAATTATATTGCCTGAAACCTAAGGATTAATTTGACCAGATTTTAATTTGATAATTCGTTACATTTTTCACTATTTCAATATTAGAAATCTAGTTCCGCTGTTTTCTTTTAATTACATAAGTGATTTTACAACTTTTTAGAAAAATAATTTTAAAATAAAATATAACATCTCATGATAAAACAAAAAGTTATAAGATTAATAAAATAAAACAGATTTATCTCAAATTATAAATATAAATTTAATATAGTTATTAAAAAATAACCATAATAATAAATTTATTTAAAACTACTAAGGATAATACTAGACGAGTAAGAAGAAAACTATATTGCATCATCGTCTTTCACCATAAATGTTTCAACACCTATCTCTTGTTCACACTAATAATGTGATCATTACAAAAGAAACAAACATAGACAATACCATAAGAAACAATAGGGTAAACTAATGTCCAAAAGAGTTTTCGTAAAACTAATTTAGAGATATTATCATACATCATTCACTCATAAAAACAACCGTATCATATATGAAGACTCATATTAGACTCAATTATCCACACAACATTGATATGAAATCTCGAGGAGTCTTGCACTTGTGTTGACCTCTACTACTCTATAGAGTCATTGCCAATGAATGAGTTTCACCCTATCACACATAAGGTTAGTCCATTATCATCTTTGGCCAGTGTAAAGTCCCTAGACTAGGACATCCTGCACCTCTCACCACATATCTCATTCTATTATACCTATGCTTGAATGGTTATTAGAGCGATAAGATAACCTTCAACATTTGGACTCTCACATAAATGTGTATACTAATGAAACACTACCATAGAATCTTCCAATGAGATCCATGAAATTAAACCAAACACATATACAATATTCATAAATATTACAATATCATACATTATTATTTGCTGCATACATATAAATAAAGTTAAACTCTATTAATTTCACTCAACGAGAATATCTACTCACTTAACGAGTAATGCCTGGAAGCACACTCGCCCAACAACTAGATAGTTGGTCCAACGAGATTGTCACTTGAACTCACACTGGCTTAACTTCTTCCTAAGAGACTTGTCTCACCCAACTAGTGCCAAGTCAATAAATTCTCTGACTTTAAAAAAGACGCATGGAAGACTCTCATGCAACTGATAACGAAAAAAGACCGAGAAAAGAGTTAAAACTCAACTTATTTAAATAGACAAATTGTTCGATCCAAATTGAAGAGTTTGCCGCAAAATCAATCATATGGTCTTAGTTCTTTAATCAGACAGACAGAAAAAACTCTTAAAAAAATCTAAAAAAATGATTTTTTTTTAAAATATATATAAATATATATATATATATATATATATATATATTTAAAAATAATTAAATTTTTTCGTAATAAAACTATTTATATTAAAACATTTTAATATTGAAATAATTATTTCTTAAATATACATTGCTAAATCTTTACATAAAACATTTCATAAATTTAGAAAATTCAGTCCAATATAGTGACTCTCCGTCGAAAAATATAAACCTCAAATTTTAAGTAATTTATAAACTTGTTGACAAAAAAAATAAGTAATTTATGAAATTATATATTTTCAATTATATCTCCCCATTAATTTTTATTAAATATTTAAACATTTTTGTTTAATTATTGTATGGTTTGATCTAGCTTTGAATATGATAATATAAATATAAATAGATATAAAAAAGAAATGAAAAAAACTAGTTTTAGTGTGATTATATGATTATGGTTCATGAATAGCAAGAACATAAATGGATATGTACGTGTTAACAGCAAACATATGAGACAAATAGAAAAAGGGTAATTGATATCTATGTTGATTTTGAGGGATATAGATTATCATAAATAATATGCCCAATCTATGCTCTTGTCCCATTAATTGTATTCTTTTGCTCCACAATTTTTACAATATTTTTTGGCATATATGTAGATTTTGTCCCCACAGATTAAAATAATTTAGGGATAAATATTGAAATATTCTCTCAGCTTATCAATTGTCAACTTTCTAAAATAAATGTAAAAGAAAAAAGCTTAATTTCTTGTTTTTAAAAAAGACTATGACAAAGAAAGCTGCCAATTCGTTTGAATTTATTTAGGATTTTTTTTATTATCAATTATTATCCATTTTTAAAAAGCTGGATGATGGGCACCACACATTAGAAACTTTAGTGTATTTCCTACATTGGCTAAGAACATCTCATATTATATTTAAAAGTTGCATTTTATAATTTTTTATTAGAACATATATTTGATATATCATGAAAAAAAAATTATCTTATTTTTTTAAAATTTAAACGATTTTAATTTTTTTTTTCAAATTCTAGAAAATGTTATTTAAAGTCCAAAAATCTGTCATTTTTTTAAGTCCAATGAATAAAAAATTAAAATTTTTAAGAATAAAAAATATTTTTATCCTAAGTTGGTGTTTGAAAAAAAAAATTCTCTCTTCTTTTTACGTCATAGAGAAATATAGAAGAAAAGACTTTTTTTTATTTCTCTCTTCTTATTACGTTATATATTTTTTAAATCTATTATTTTTATTTTCTTTCTAGATATATCTTACATGTTATATATTTTCGTGGTCTAATGAGTATTTTTTATCAAATCTCTTTTTATTCTAAAAATCCAACTTAACAACCTATATCTTTCATATTAAAACCTTCAAAGGACCTAGTCTTGAAAAAAAATTAATTAATTATATAATATGTTTAGTAAAACTAATAAGTTTGTTACTTTCTTATTTTATCAACTTATAATTTGTTCAAATAAAAAGTGTTTGGTAATATTTATTTTACTTTCATCATTATGCAAACATTATATTTTAATATATTTTTTTATTATTCTCAATTTCTTTAAATGATATTGAATATTTTTTTTATTATTGTACTGTTTCTAATATTAGTTAGGTTATTTTCTAATTTTTTTTATGAAACTTTATGAAATCACGAACCATGAAATTTGTAAAAAAAAAAATCCAATATAAAAATAGCTAGAAATAAAACATATTTCAATAATATATAAATTAAATTTGATTAAAATAACCTAAAAATGTATACAACTTAAAAAAAAGTAGAAGTAGTAAAAAATTTAATAAGAACTTAGTTAGTTTTTAAAAGATTCAAAATTATAATTACATGTTAATATATTGTTATTTAAATAACACAAACTTTATTTATATAATAAAATGACTTATGAGCATCAAACCCACAAGAGTTTAGCTAATAAACGACTTATCAATTAAAAACTAATGTATCAATTAGCAATTAACTTATAAGTTAATTTTTCTAATACCACCTCTTGAAAACAAAATAGCCACACAAAATTTGAGAAATTTCTCTTCATCGAATAATTAACTTTTATAATATAACTCTAATTACTCTTTTGCTGATTTGAACCTAAGGCTTAGTATATAGAACTCTAATTACTCTCTTTTTCTTATGTGAAGTTCTACTCTCCCTTAGGTTTGCTATTTAAGTTATAAGGATTAATTTCTTTTTTCAATATGTATAAATATCCTTAATTAGGTCATTTTATATTAAATATTATAGTCATTATATAAAAAGATATAAAAAAAATATTGAATTGAAAAAGAAAGAACATGAAATTCTATATATTTAAGATCTTAGAGAAAAAGTGTAGGTTGGGAGTTTAAAGTCCAAAAGGTGATGGGATCAGAAAGAGAGTGTGATGAGCTACCAGTGGTAGACTTCACTAACCAAAATCTGAAAGCTTCTACACAAACATGGCTTTCAACTTGTCAAGTAGTTCGTACTGCACTTGAGGATCATGGTGCTTTCTTGGCACTCTATCATAACATAACTTTCCAAACATATCACTCTGTTTACTCAGAAATGAAGAAATTTTTTGACCTCCCAACAGAAACAAAACGAAGGAAAACTACTGATAAACCTATATTCAGCTACTCTGGTCAGCGACCTCAGATTCCTTTATATGAATCCGCAGGTATCATGAATCCACTCAGCTTTCAGGATTGCCAGAAATTCACACATGTTATGTGGCCACAAGGAAATCATGCTTTCTGGTAACTTTCATGCTTTTACTTTTCATTAAAGAATCAAAGCTAGCTTCATTTTCTAAGAGTTTCATTTCATGCACTAAAAATAATGAATTAACCCTTTGGATTTTGGTTGTGTGAGTAGTGAAAGTGTGAATTCGTATGCGAAGGAAATTGTGGAACTGGATCATATTGTGAAGAGAATGATGTTTGAGAGCTATGGAGTGGAGAGGAAGAAACTAGAGTCTTTTCTTGAATCAACTGAATATGTTCTTAGAGGATACAAATACAGAAAACCTGAAGAGGGTGAGAGTAATTTGGGAGTGGCTCCTCATTCTGACACTGCTCTTGTAACTATACTGAATCAGAAGGTAGAAGGCTTGGGTGTGAAATTGAAGAATGGGAAATGGTTTGAAGTGGGTGTTTCACCTTCCTTGTTCTTGGTAATGGCTGGTGATGCATTGCAGGTATGGAGTAATGGAAGAATAGGAGCTTGTGAACACAGAGTTATAGTAAAGTCAAAGAAAGAAAGATATTCGATGGGACTACTTTCATATGCTGGTAAGATAATGGAACCAGAAGAAGAGCTAGTTGATGAGGAACATCCTCTACGTTATAAACCACTTGACCACTATGGATACCTACGTTTCTTTCTCACTCAAGAAGCCTTAAGATCTCATTCTCGGATCATCGCATACTGTGGTATTTGAAACAAATGTTGTTGTGTGAATTGTGTCTCATCTTTTAAGGATGTAAAATGTTGAAAACTTCAGTTTGGTGTCGTGTATTTTATCATGTTTACAACCTTTCAAAATAAATATGTTCAAAATGTGTTATATCAAATGGACATATAAATAGGAAAGGAAAAAATTTCTATAACAACTCTTTTTTGACAATGCATACATGACAGTTTATGATTGGTTCGTTTCAAATATTTTTTTAAACATAAATTCAAACAGACCAATAAAATAATGACACGTTTCTTGTTGTAAAAAAGTTGTTAAAAAAATTTCTCAATATATCATTCTCCTTACTGAAATATTCTGAGTTGATCAATCGTTAACTTTGTCAAAAACAGAACAAAAGAAGCTTTGTTTATTGTTTTCAAAATGGTTATTATGGCCAAGCCAATGACAGAGATAGCTACCAATTCTTGTTTGCATGCGTAGACTACATTTTCAAATGTTATAAATTTTGAAAATTTATTATTTTCAGATTTTGAATTAAAATGATATTAATTTTTTTTTTTTTACGTAATTTGTCTTAGATCTTGTTATTTTAAATCCTCTCGATGAATTTTTTAAAGATCCATGCAACCACACATTACAAACTTAAGTGAAATGATAAATAATAATTGCTTTTTTTAAAACTTAAATAACATTTCGATCTACTAAATTTAGGAATGTTATATGATCAAAGAAATTTCTGTTTTTTATTTTTTTATAAATTTTGTATTTTTTGTATCTGTCGCCAATGTTTACTGAAATAATAGTTCAGAAAAACTTTGTACTTTTATGTGATAGATATAGTATGTAATTAATCTATCATAAAATATCCAACTATTTCTTTAATGGATACTATCTTATTATTAATAAAGAAATTCACCTTCTACTTTAACTTCTCAGAAGTAGTATAATATTTACTATATTCATAATTACAAATTTTAAGGACCTTACAACAAACAACTATTATTGTCCAAACATTATACTAATTAATTTTACACATAAATAAATTAATTATAGTTTTTAAATATAATATATATAATGCAAATACATTTTATATATATATATATATATATATATATATATATATTTGTATATTATATGTATGTTATATCAGTTTTGAAGGTACATTGGGTTTTAAATTTGTAAAAATTATATAAATCAAGTTTTTTCCGTTAAATTAGTTAATTCTCAATTAACGTGACAAATGAATCTCCACTTCTTCTTTTCTCAACTCTCCTATTTCATGTAATGTCTTAACTTTTTCTTTTTTTTTTTTTATATCTTTATGAACTACTGTTTTATTTTCTCCTTTTGAAAAATAAAATCACATGATAACGTTGAGAATATATTAATTTATTCTTTTTTTTGAACAAACACAAATTTTATAGTTTGATGTACATATATAGATAGAATTTTTAAAATATTTAATTATTTATGTCATAAAGATTTACAAAAAAATTATTCAATTTTTTTTTTTATATTGAAGTTAAATATTAGTTACATATTTCGATATAGTTTAAAAAACATTATTTCGTAACCTCTCAATCATAAAATTATGAAAATAATTTTTAAATAATTTAACATATTATTTTTATAATATCCCACAATATTATTAGATAGTCATAAACATATTATGTAAATATAGTATAAAAGTTTAAAAAAATTAATCGACTTTTATAACTATTAAAATATAAATTTTATAAGATGTTTGCAATAGAGGAAAAATTGTAAAATGATATTTTGAAAATAATATGGTATAGGAAAAGGTACAATAATAAGACAAATTGTATTTTGATAATTGAGATTATTTTACAATAAAAAATATTATTTTGATAATTGAAAATGATATATCATGATATTAAAAGCAACAAACCAAAAAAACTGTCTTAATATTTCTTAACCATCTTCAAATAAATCTATGCATATTAATTCTAATAATAACGGTAACAATTAATAACTACTTCCAAAAATAAAATATTTTATTTTTTTTTATACAACATTCTTAATCGGAACGAGAACATAATCAAATCGAGTAAAAATAATATTTAATTCCAATTTGATTAGTAAAAATGAATATTTCACAGTTCTATTATTTATTGGATATTTATTTTTAAAATATCTGTAAGTTTTTAAAAAACTAGCTTTATTTAGAAATCTAAATAAATTATAAAACATAAACATATAACTTACAATTAAATGAAATCAATTGATGTTGTATTAATCAAAATATAAAAATATTGTTTAACTTCTAAGTGAGAAATTTTAAACAAAATTATGTATTTATTCTTAAAATAGAATTCATATGCTTATAGATAGATGCATCCAATTGATCCAATCCAAACCAACCCATTCTTAAATATCATTTGTTTTAAATCTAAATCAGTCTAAACTAACTCATAAACAACCCTAGTTTGAGTTAGCAAAACTAAATATATAGATTTATTGAAAGTGGTATCTTCCCTAAAATTTCTCTCAAAGTACCTTCTCCACTCTTATAAAAGAAATATATTCATTTATTTATGTGGGTTACTTTTTTATATTTTGACCGCCTACATTTAATGTATAAAATAAAAAATTAATGCCATAAATATTCTTAATAAATATTATTTATTTAATTTTAATTTTATTATATGAACATTCAATGTGTGTAAATATTTTTTGATATAAATTTCATATGAGAGTTTGAAGTACTGATATTTGATCTGGCTGAATTCTTGTTTCAAATCATGTCAAACAACATTATGAACTTTCCAAATGAAAATGCACTTGAATGTCGAGTGTGCAAATATGTCCTTCCAAATCTTCAAGCACTCATAGTACACATTGATGGTCATTTGGCTCAAGAAAATATTACCATGGAAGTTTCACCAATTGATGGAACAAAGCCATTCATCAAATTATTGGAGAAACCAACCCTCAACAATGGCCATTTCAATCATGCTAATGTTAATGCTGATGCATTGGATCTTTCGTTAAAACTCTAGAGATCTAAAGAGTAATTTCGTTGCTCTTATTGTGAGTTCTACATGAAGATATGGTGTATGTTTGATCTTAAAAAAAAATTATGTCTTCAATTATTAATTAGTGTCATTATGTTGAGTCTTGTGTATTCTCATTGAAACTTAAAGATGTGAATCATATAGAGAATTTGAAAAAGTTGTATTAAATAAAAAAGTTGGTTTGAGTTTTTTTTTTTTTATAAATAAATCTGTCATGCAATTTTTTCCCTCTCATTGAATATAAATTATATTCAAGTTGAGATTATATTTTTAGTCATAATCGAAATCTGCGTACACGATAAGCAAACAAATTTAGAATTGAAAACTCACCATTCTCATACTAAATTTTTAAATCATGGTTATATTTCGTATGATTGAATGTTTCATCTAGAAAATCAATATATGCAATTCACATTAGTAAGTAAAACTATCAAAATGAGTAACAATTTGCGGGTTAATTTGGCCAATCACATTGTTTGGACCGGGTTGGATTGAAAAAAAATGTATTTTTTTATGTGGGTTAATTTTTAATCCGGATTAGCTCATCTGGGTTGAACCCATGATGAGCCGGATTGACCCACCAACCCATCTAATTTTATTTTTATTAATTTATTATCTTATAAAATTCTAAAAAATATATATTATCTGACTCACTATACGTGGATTGTATTGTATTTTTTTTTATTATTTTGAATTGTCTTGAGTTTAACATCATTTTGGGAGTGAAGTTTATTTAAATTTGAATTACAAAAAAATTTTAATGATTTTTTTTTAAATTATAATTAAGTGAACTAGTAAGTCAACCTGTTTACCCACCACCCAGTGGTGAGTCGGTCGGGTTCCAATTTTTCTAGCTAGCTAATAAATGAGTTAAGTATTTGTAATTTTATAAAAGATTGGGTATTGAGATCTAAATTTTGGAATCATTATACATATTTTAATTTAAAGATATATGTGTTACAATAAATAGGACATAATAAGAACATAAATGTTTATTTATGATCCTTATTATTGAACTTTTATGTAATATTTGTCTTTCTCTTATATAATTTAATGTTAACTTTCCGTTTTTTTTTTCAAAATTTTAGGTTTTAATTGAAGTCACAATTAAGAAGTGGCGATATAAGTATATGCAATGTTTTGACCAAGATGAGTTCCAAAATTTGAAATTATATTCATTCCCTTTATGACTTAGTGTTAAAGAATAAAAATGTTAATTTGGATAATTTATTATTGAGTTTTTTATGTGTGATTTTCCGTTTATTATTGGGTTCTTAGTTTATTATTGTTAATGGTGATATCTTATATACTCCTGTAATAAATAAAAAAGTTTATCTTTCTAAATAAACTCACTCAATTATTATAAACTATAACATTCTTGACACTCTAAAATTTATAAATAATTATTCGTCATAAAAACATTTATTAAAATAATATAAAACATGGTGAACTTACCAACCCTATACACTTTACAAAATATAGGCTACTAATTAAAAGTTTATCCTTCATATATAGCTTTATATTTCATTTCATATAATAGGCTATGACAACTGGCAATAATGCAATAACCCTACAAAAAATTGGTGATTTTTATATTTTTATTAAATGAATTCATATATAAATTTGAGTTGAAAATAAAGTGATAAATAGTATACGTCATTTGTTAGAGGATAAATTTTATTCTACTATTATATAAAGGATACATATTGTCATAATTTTTTTGGTATGTTTTTAAATTAAACAAGTTCGTCTCTTAACAAATAACCACCGCATGCAATTTTTTCTAAATTATTCATTTTCTAGAAGTTGTATTATTTTTAGAGCTGTTAAAACGGATAATTTGGTTCGACCCGCCCCGACCTGCAACGGGTTGGTCACTTAATGAACCAACTCAATCCAGCTTATTTGTTAGCGAGTCAGAAAAATTTGAATCCGGCCTGACTCACTACGGGTTGGTGGGTAAACAGGTTGCCGCATTGACCCACTTAATTACAATTTTTTTATATAAAAAAAATTACAGACTTTCTATAATTCAAATATAAACAAATTTCACTCCTAAATTTTACTCCCAACATGGATGTTTAATTAATTTTTAAAATAGGGAACTTAAATAGTTTTTTCAAACAAAAAAATAAATAAATATTTTTTATAAAATTAAAATTAAATTTTAATAAAATAAAATTAGGTAGGTGGATTGGTGGACCAACCCGACCCACCACGGATTCAACCCGCATGAACCGGATTTAAATGAGCGGGTTGAAATTTGACCTATATAGAAAAATACAATTTTTTCAAACCAACCCAACCCAAACCCATGGTGAGCCGAGTTGGTCCGGAGATTGTGATCTATTTTGACAGCTCTAATTATTTTAGTGTAATAAAATTGTAATATGCAAATATGAGGTACATATTTCTACTAGTAAATAAGAATGTAAATTAAATGATTAAATTGCTTTTCTTTTTTTTGCAAAAAATGTTTTACGTAAAATATATATATATATATATATATATATATATATATATATATATATATATATATATATATATATATATATATATATATAATTAGCAGACCTAAAAATACAGTTTAAGTAGTTTAGTTCAGATTGTTTGAATATATTTTTTTTTAATTTATAAAAATTACTATTGTACTTTAATTTATTTTTATATAATATAATTCAATTTAATTTCTTAAATAGTCTTTTGGTTATTAATTCCATGTTTAATCACTTTCTACCAACTATTTCAGTTGCAATTAGCAACCATAACTGTGACTGAATTATTTAATCGGAAATATTAAATTATTTTTACAACACAACTTCAATAGAGTAACTATTTTATTTTCTTTCGTATAATAAGTGGAAATACATGTTATCCGCACATGTATATATATTTTTTATTCTAAATAATTGATTTAATTTTAAAATATATTTAAATTTAAAGGCATACTCACTTTAAAAGATAAAATGGTATTTAATTTAAAAAATATTTAAACTTACAGAAATAATTACATAAAAGATAAAAATATTTAAGATTATTATTTAAAGAGTAAAATAAATAAAATTAAATACTCTTCGTTAATGATATAGATAAAGTAAATCACATAAGATAAAATTTTATATAAATAATAGAATAATACTAAGAAATCCTAAAAACTGAAGACTCTTAAATTATATTAAAATAATTAAATTTAATTTCAAATTTTAATAAAAAAAATTAAGATAGTGAGGAAACTAAATTGATTTTTTATAAATGTTTACAAAATAAATGACGTTTACAGAGGAACGAAATTGATTTTTTAAAACAAAAATGAAATATTGAAAAGATAAAGGAAAAAGATTAAAAGATTAAAAAGATATTACAGAATCCAAAATCTAATATCATTGAAACAAATCTATTAAAAAGATAAGAATCCCTTGAAGGCTTTCTATATATATTGAAATACAACATTCAGTCTATTCTCAGTTCTCAGTTGTCTTTGTCGTTCATCCTGGTTTGTGTGATCATCGAAGACATCAAAAACATCGATGGCAGGATTCCAACAATACAACTTTTTCCCAACAGATTTGTTGTACCCTCGTCCACAGCCTTCAGTTGCGACTCTGGAACCTGCTTCTGCCAAGCCTACTACGGTGCTGCTTCCCTCGCAAACTGCACAAGAACAGAAGAAGAAGCAGAGACAACATAAGAAACGCATGGTCGTAGTTCCACCTCCCACCCATGTTCATCTTTCAAAACCTCTGTTTCTCAACAAACTATCCACACACGCCGTCAAGCCACGTTCTTGGGCCTTTTTCTTGAGCGAAGAAGATCATACTAATGCGTTCTATTAGAAAACACTATTTATTTATTACCTTCCTAGCTTTTCTTATATATTTAGGACATCTTTACAAAATTTAATACAATGTATCATTAATATAGGATCCCTCTTTTCATACACTTTCTTCACGAGTCATACTTTTTAATTAGTGTTTAATGTGTTTCAAATTTTCATAATTTAGTTTCAGTCTTTGTTTCTATATAACATCGTCCGTCTAAATGATTAACGAAATATGAATAATATGTATAATATGTGTTACGTGTGATTTTTTATTATTTTTTTAAAATTTTAAAAAATATTAAATGCGATGTAATAATATCAGTGTTAACTTTTTTTAACGGAAAGGACTAAATTGATTGAAATTAACTCTTTATGAGGACCTAATTGGAAGCTTTAATAAGAAAGGGATGAAATTGGGAAAGCGCCCCAAAAATAGGGACGATTAAAGGGTTTAAACCTTATATTTTATTAGGATAGGAGAGGATGCTTGTGTATATTTATAGGCCTGTGGCAGACAAACCCATTAATTAACCATTAGTGTAGTATATTTTTAGACAATCAAATCTAATAATCAATAATCAAAAGATAATCTAACCTATTAATTGTCTATAAATGACGATTAATTCAATCGGTATAGTTCATATAGTATAATTTTAATTAAATTTAACCTTGTAAAATATAAATTAATGTTAATCTTAATTAAATTTAACTTAATAAAATAAAAATTAAATTTTTATTTTTATTTTTTGCGAGTAACGAATATTCATGAATACGGATAGTATAATACCTGCACTCGACCCGTTTATAAGTGGGTATTAAAATATCCACTATCTACAGCTTTCGAATAGTAAATATCGACAGGTATGGATTTTTTTTCATCCCTAGTCAAGATAATGTTAATGTCATGTGTTAATATCTTATTACATAATCTTTAAAATTACAATGAAAGTAACAAAAGTTACGGTTTAAATGATGATAATGAAACCATATTTTTCAATAATTTTTAAAATTTGATTTTAAGTCTTTAGTTTTCTTTCAATTTAATGCCTAATTTAAAATTTAAATGCTAATAACAACATATATTTAGAGTTATAGATTGAAAGTGTTTAAGTTAAATCATCAATCTGATTCAAATGTTTGAAAAAAAAATGAAAATCTTATTTTAAATTTATATTTGAATACTAAAATTCGAAGTTGATTAAATTTTAAAGACTAATCTAGTAGTCATAAAAAAGACTAATTATTCAAATTTGAAAAACTAATTTAATAATTCGAAGTTCTGATATTAAATATTAAATTAATTAACTGTACTAATATTCATTCTAATTTCTAACAAGAAAAATTAAATTAATTCGAAGAGAATTAACCAAATAATATTCCAAGAAGCTCTCGTTATGGAAAGAGAATATCTACGATTGTGAGGATTGTGCTCTTGTTATGTTATGATGAGGCCAATGGTTCCAACTTGTAATTAGGCTTTTACTTACTGTACCCCCATAACTTTTAACTGCACCGACTCTGGAAGAAAAAGCCCCATAATTATAGCTAAGTCCACCCTTTCACCTTCGATTTAATAATCAACTCAATTTTAACAGTTTATTGATTAGGATATGATGAGGTTTATTTTTTAGCATTTACCCAAAAGAACAACTATTTGTAAAAAAACATTACATTTATCTTCTTAAATTGATTATGATTATCAATGTGACATCCCCATTATATAATAAAGATATATGATATAATAAAAACGTCATTATGAATAATACTATAAAGCAATTAAGAGTAATGAGATTACAGTCATCCTTAAACAATACTTAGAATTTGAAAATGGAGTACTAAAGTTTCTCCCTAAAAATTACAAGGAATTAAAAACTTAGAACATGATAAAGTTCTTCAAAATAAAAAGGCTAATAAAGTGAAGTCAGTGGACTAGACTGCAGCACTGCCATCCCCATCCAAAGTCGTCTCCAAAGTAGCCTCTTCGTCATCTGCTCCCATCCAAGTGAATGATCATCGCAAAAGGAAACAAACACAAGCATGGCACAAACACAAGCAAATGCAAGGGTGAGCTAATTATATAAAAAGGAAAGCATAGTGTATGCAAGCAAAACAATATATAACACAAAACCTAGCATGTTAACTTCTAGACTTGACTCGTCCGGACTTTAGAATGATAGTCGAACTATGGCCGGCCATGCACACGTGGTGGCTTGTGATACTTGGACTCCCTTGCCCTGCCACATTCACGAGGTTAGTCTGTTCCGCGTCCTAGAGCATGATGGAAGCCTCTAGGACTCAGACCTCCTGCTACTCCTCACCACATGGTTCAATCCTCTCTACCTGAGAAGAAAGGTCATTGGAACGTCATGAAGACCTCCAAAACTGAGCTCCTACTTTCATTCTAAACACTAAGAATCTCACCAAGAGATTCTACACAAATGGAACTTGGTTTACCACTTGGATCGTACTTTCATCACTTTGTAATCATATATTTTTCAAACATAATATCAATAATAGGCATTAACTCATTTATCACAAGTTATAAAAGTAACAACGCCATAAAATTTAATCTAATTTTACTAACACCATAATCTTTATAATTTGTTTCCAAATACCTAAATTTATGTAGATTCCAAGATATGAAAAATTGCTTCCTTTAATTCTATTATAATAACTATATTAAATCATAATAATATTACAATATTTATATTAAACCAACTCACAAATCACAAATTACCAATTCTATTAAATATGCACTCTCAAGCCATGTCCCCTATCTGTATTACACTTGTAATCAACAAAATAGCCTTTTCCATCAATATTTATTTTTCTTTGCTTTTTCTAAAAGAAGCTGTATGCATTCTACTAGGGTAGAGAAGGATTTGTTAGTTGGATTTTTTTAGGGGAGTGGATTCCATGAGTTAATAATAATTAGGTTTAATATCGCTTTTGGTCCCTAGTTTGGGAGGTTTTGTTCAATATGGTCCTACCTTTTTTTTTAGTAACAATTGATCCCACTTTTTGAAAAAACTGTTCAATTGACTCCTTTTTGGTTACGACGTCAATTTTCTAACGGTGCTGGTTACGACTCAATAAGTTCATTCATGCATTCACCTATCCATATGTTATTTTAACAGTCCTGACATAATGTTATGTTAAAAATCATGTCATCATCGTATACAATAAGGACTATAATAAACAATTTAAACTTGAATATGGGACCACTATGAAGAAAAAGGACTCAATTGAACAGTTTTTTCAAAAGGTGGGATCAATTGTTATGAAAAAAAAAGGTAGGACCATATTAAACAAACCCTCCCAAACTAGGGACCAAAAGCGGTATTAAACCTAATAATTATTAGATAACATAATAACTCACCCACAATAACCAATTCAAACGTAAATAAACACACACCTATACCCATATATATGTAAATATGTATATAGCACAGAAAACTAAAAAAATAATCACGGAATCCACACCTTGCATAATATAAAAATCTATATTATATTAATTTAATATATAAATTTACGCATCTAATTTTCTTTTATATATATATATATATATATATATATATATATATATATATATATATATATATATATACTTATACTCATCTTTTTTAAATGAAACTACAAAAAACTATAAAACCTATCTCCCTCTGCCCAACAACTAATAAGGCCTTCCTCCCTTCTACTTTTCACGTAGAAACTTCCCCATAACTCACATTATATTTTCTCTAGAGTTGCCAAAATGGGTAATATGGCTCAACCCGCCCCGACCCATCACGGGTTGATCACTTAGTGAGCCAACTCAACCTGACTCATTTATTAGCGAGTCAGAAAAACTTGAACCCGGCCCGACCCACCACGGATTGGTGGGTAAACGGGTTGGTGGGTAAACGGGTTGGCTCACTAGCCCATTTAATTATATTTTTTTTAAATAAAAAAAATACAAACTTTCTGTAATTTAAATTTAAACAAATTTCACTCCGAACAAATTATGTTAAAGACAATTCAAAATAATAATAAAAGTACAATATAATCCAAATGTCATCCAAAAACAAACACAAAAAACATACAAATAAGTTTCTTATATTCATCATTTTTTGCTCCTTATCCATTTACGATATTAGAATCTTGAATAGATAAATCCAAATATTCTGCTCTCTTGAATCATCCTGAATGTCAAACCAACCTGAATGTAGTTGATCACATCAATTGTTGTAACCCTTGACCCTTGTTCTTGTTGTCTCCAAATTCACTAACAAAGATTTTCCATATCAGAACAATTCTTACGATCAATAAAAAAAATATTAGTAAAAAAAAGAGAACCAATACTCAATAACATCAACAAAAAATTAATAGTTTAATCTGTAACATAATTTTCCAAATTCAAAGATATCGAAAAGAGCTTGTTCAAATAATGTATACTCAAATTGTTTAAATAAAATGAACAAAATCTGATACAAACATGTCAAAACATGAAAAAAATCATTCCATGTCTTCAAAAAGAGAAGTGAGAAAACAAAAATGTGGAGAAAAGAGAGGAAAACAGGAAGGGTGTTTTACCTGCTCCTTGAAGAATTTCAGTGAAGTGAGGGTGAGAGCACCGTCAAATGAGAGCAAGTACCGTGAGAGTGATTTGTTAGAGCAGATGTTACTTTTTTGGTATACACAGTGAGTGAGGAAAGTATTTTATTTTTTAGGATTTCATAAATAAAATAATAAATTAAAAAAATAAAATTAGGTAGGTGGATTAGTGGGCTAACCCGGCTCACTAGGAGTTCAACCCGTATGAGCAGGGTCTAAATGAGCCGGGTTGAAATCTGACCCGCATATAAGTGGGTTGTATTTTTCAAACCCAACCCAGCCCGAACCGATGACGGGCTGGGTTGACCCGCAGATTGTGACCCATTTTGACGGCTCTAATTTTCTCTCTTCTTTATAACTAAAACCCCTAACATCTCATACTACCCACCCATACTCTCTCATCAATTTTCTTTAAATTCTAAAACCAAAATCAAAACGAAACTTCCCATTTCAAATTAAAAAAATCCTAAACTGAACTTTCTCTTTCCTATTTTCTCCACCCAACATGAGCCCACACCCTTCATTCCACTAAAAGACTAAGCCTTTACTTTTCTCTCTCATCCTACCCATTATGTAAAACATTTCCTCTGCATGAAAGAAAACGTCACTCTCCATTCTCTTTTCATATTAAATTGTTATTTCAATAGCTTTTCTTCATTTCAATTTCACCATTGCAACATTCAGATTTCATCTTTCTTTTTCTAAAACTCCAATCCCAAAAGGAGTTAAAACATTCCTCTTTGCATCCAACGAAAAACATAACACCCATTACTTTTTTCTTCCATATTTTTCTACCTATTTTCATGAGTTTCTACCCTTTCTAAAAATATATTTCTCCTGCATGTTCTTACACCAGTCACATTCATAAATACCATATTCCAATTTCACCAATTGAACATTTAAGTTCATGTTGTCCAATCAACTTAAAATCCAAAAATACAGTCCAAAGCAGTACAACAGTTTAGTGTATAACATACATACATTTATCAAACAGATTCAAGCATTTCATTCAAAGGAAAATAATTAGTTTCCCTTACCTTTTGGTTTTCACAACAAAATTCCTAGAAAACGCCTTAACAGTACCTTCGCACAGAGAGGTAATTTCGACAGTACCTATAAGCCACCAAATTGTTGTAGAGCATAGTCTTTGGAGCTTGATAAGATAAGGAAAATAAAAAGAACGCTACTTGCAAGGTAGAACCTTTGCATGAGTAAAACCCTAGGGTGCGGAGAATGGGAAAATTACCTTATCAGCGAAGAGACGTGAAACTTATTGGATGGATTGGAAGCCCTCGACTCCGAGAACGTAGGGGCACCACTTTTTTGAAAAAGTAACAGTGAAAATTTGAGAAAGGATAGAGAAAAGATGGAGCAAGGTTAGAGAGAAGGCATAACATCTAAAGAACTCAGCTTTTAGAGAAAGAGAGTTTTAACTAAAATGAACAAACTTAGCAAAAGTGTCTCCCTAAGACTATGCTGTCTTTAGTTTCTATGGGCCTGGCTGCCTCACTTAAAACCCCACAGCCCTTGACCTTTTTTTTTTTTTTTTTCAAGTCCTTACAATCAATACCTTATTTAATTATTGGACTATTTTTATTTTAATAAATATAATAATCTAAGCAATTAAAACTAACAATAAATAAAATAAATTTATTATTTTCTATCCAATTATTTATTACTTCTTATTTTATCTTTTACTGTCTCTGTTTCTTTTCTTTATACCAAAGAGAAAATTAGTTTAAATGCTTAGTTATAGATATTTTTAATAAACTATATATATATACTTCAATTGATAAATTAAATTTATCTTATCTAATTTAATCTTAAATTGAATTTATCATATCTTGTGTAACTTTATTGTTTTGTTTTTCAAATGGACGGTGTGAAAGTTAAACTTAATTTGAAGTGGTTTACATTGAATTTTGTTTTCCGTTTTATTTTGTTAGGAGACAGCAAATAGTTTTTTTCCATATTTTTTATGCCTTTTTATTAAATTCATTATAGATAAAAGGTGATATAATAAAAGTAAAACATGAGATGTGATAAGTACCAAAATTTACAATAGCAAAATAGTTTCATTTTCATGGAATATTAATACGAAAGAATTTTACATTTTCAAAAGTAAATGTTATAAAGGTTAATTAACATTTTTCCTGGCAGAAGTTATAATTTATAATTCGAGTGTATCAATCTATTTTTTTTTTCAAATGAGTTTAATTTCTTTAAAATTAGTTTAATTTTCATTTACCTAACCCTTTACAAAATAGATATAAATACAAATATTTATGTAATAAGAATTAAAATATAAAAAATATTTAACTTTTTTATATTTATTTATTTACATAGAATAATCATTAATTCACAATACAAACATCACATAAAAAATAAATGAATGAAACCATTTTTTAACATATATATACACGCGAAATTTAAATTACCAGGAAAAAGTACCGACTATTTTTCAAATTAATTTTTTTCAAGAAAAATTGTTGCGATTTTTTTTTTTTGCAAGAAAATTTGTTGCTATTTTTTTTTTTGCAAGAAAATTTGTTGCAGATGTTTTTCATAGAAAATTTTGTAAAAGCTTTTCTACAAATTTTTAAATTATATGGTAATTAATTATCCACAGAAGAATTACTTACCAACAACGTTTTACAGAAAAATTATGCAAAACACGTTTTTTTGTAAATTTTTTTTTAAAAAAATCTTCATCTAAAATACAAAATATTCTAGTAGTAATGGAAATTTATATATTAAAAAAATATTTTAACTAACAATATAATAATATAACTTCAATAGGAACATAGAACAATCATATCATCCATGAATATATATGTTAACCATATTCAACAAATAAAATATAAAAAAAAAAACTAGTATAAAATATCTCTCATTAAATATTAATATCATTTAATATGAGATTTTAAATTTATAAACCAACCTAAAAATATTCATCAGATAAGTTTAATAGATTCTAAGAGGTATATGTTTTATAATATTTTCTTATTCTCTTTAAAAGATAAACCCAAGAAAAAAAAGAGGTTATATAAAAGTGAATTAACTCAATATAGATTGACTTACCATAAATTGGGTTAAACAAGGATTTTTTTTTTTGTGAATCAGAAATTTTGTAACCTGATGTGTCACCACAGGTTAGTAAAATGATTAGTTGATTTACTTATGAATATTTTAGTTTTATAATTTACTTTATATATTTATTATATTACAATAAAAATAGATTGATTGAATCTATTTCTTTTATAATAATGAAAATCAAATTGTTTACATAATTTTTTAAATCTTATTATAAAAATAATAATTAAAAATTAAGTATTAATGACAAACAAATATTTAACATTTATACTGTTTATTGGTGAACAATATTATAGTGTTTAAAAAATATCAAATTATGTATTCATATAATTAAAATAAGAAATTATTTTACATTGATACCTTCTCGTGCTAAAAATTAACCTAAATTACCCACTTATTTGCACATTGATATCATGTCTGTCACTACACATTCAATCCATGTTCTGTCATTTTATTTTTTAAAACATGTGAACTACCCAGAATGTGACACGTGGCGGTGTCAAAAATTTGTCACATTCTGCGTGTCAAAGTATCATTATCCTTAATAAAATATGTTGATGGATTACTGATGAACTCGGTTCAAATCCATTTAATTATAAATTAAGTAAGCCATACTCAATTCACATTAAAAAAAATAAAAATTTTGTAACTCATCCTACTTCAAACAGTGACAGGCGAGAACCAAATTCAGGAAGGGGAGACAAAACTTGTATGGAAATTGAAGTATCGGTATTATTCATTAAAAAATAAAAAATTTGGTTTAACCAAATAAAAATTAAGAGTCTAATTAAATTTCTCATTTTAATTAGAGAAAAAAAAGTATTTCATCTTATATATTTCAAGTAATAATTTTATTTATTTAGTGATATACTGGTCGTTATATTTCATGTATCAAAGTTCAATCACAAATTAATCTAAAATTGTTTTTATATCTTGATATAGTTTCAATAATAAACTAACTCGTTAAAAGTATATTATACATTGTCTTAACAATAATTTATAAACAATCTAAACAAATATTATAGAATTATTGATAAAAATATGCATACAATAAAAAGAAATTATACATAACTTCTTCCTATCCAAATTTGGTGGATTAAGTTTAGTTACTTAATTTTTCTCCTTGATCTATTTTTTTAGTTTAAATTATGAAAAAAAAAGTGATATTTTTGAAAAGTTTTATAATATAATGCAAAAATAAAAAAACAATAAAAAATATAAATGAATTTTAAATACTTGAATGTGTTTGATATGATACTAAAAAGAATTTAACCAAAACAAACATGAGAACTAGAATAGTATATAATTGCAGAAAAGAAGGAATAAATTAAGGAATAAAGAAGTCATTATATAGATGAAAGTAAGTTAAATAGAAAAAACATAAATAATTGACATATAAAAGAATAAAGTTTAATACATTTGGTCCCTTCTTTTAGAGGTTTGGTTCAAGATGAGCGTCCCTTTGGAAAAAGTTCAGTAGTGTGGCAAAACATTACTGAGTTGTTTAAAACGATGCTTACGTGACTCTGTGAAGTAATTTAAATGTGTAAATATTTAAGATAAAAATAAAATGACATAAAATAGGTTAAAGTAAAAAACCCTTACCCACCGGCTTTTAAGGTGAGGTTTGCATCTCACTTTTATATATATATATATATATATATATATATATATATATTATAATTTGACGTTATCTCTAGTCGATCTGGGACTTCCAACACACATAGACATCTCGTGCGTGATAGTAGAAATTGGGTGGGTCAGCCGACAACGGGTGGAAACAGAAATGCCCACTAAGAACTCGCTATGATAGACTCTAATCATGACTCTAATACCATATTAAAAAAGTGGATTTTAGCCTAACTCAACCCCCAAAACCGGCCTTTAAGGTGAGGTTTTCACTTCACTTATATATTATAATTTGGCATTATCTCTAGTCGATGTGGGACTTCCATCAACAGCAAAAAACCCAGAAATGACGTAATCAGATAAGTATAAGACGTAATCAGATAAGTATAAGGGTTTTTTACTTTAACCTATTTTATGTCATTTTATTTTTATTTTAAATATTTACACATTTAAATGACTTCACAGAGCCATCTAAGCATCGTTTTAAACAGGTCAGTAATTTTTTGCCACGCTGGCATCTACACCCTTATGATTTTAACGTCGTCTGCCAAAACACGATATTGAACAATTTTTAATCAAATATGGGACCTTAGTGAACCTTTTACAAAAGTCGGATCATTTTGAACCAAACCCCCAAAAGAAAAGACCAAATAATGTATTAAACCAAGAATAAAAGAATCAGTAAAAGTAAACTAAATTAAAAAATATGAAAAATAACAAAAAGTACGTTATTAGAAATAAACTACGACAATTATATTATTAAATAAATAGAAAAAATAGTATATTATTGAAAATAAATAAGGTTAAAAGTTTGCTTTCGTTTTCAATGGAAAAATTCATTTAGACTTAATTTTTATTTGGTTTGATTAAATCTTTTAGTTTTAAAAAATAACTCAAAATTAAGTTTTCTAAATTGAATACAAAACCCTTTCATGTAACACGGACAATAACATGATACTATAGACACTATACACTCTCATTCAACACTACAATAATCTAACACATAAATATTTTCTTATAAAAAAATGGAAAAAAATAACCGAAAAGATAAAAATGAAATAACTACAATGAATCAAATTGGATGATTTTTAAAAACTAAAAGACTTAATAGCAAAATAAAATTATAGGTCTGATTGAATTTTCTAAAAAAATAAAGGACGAAAAAGTATGTTTAGCAAATAATTAAATATATTATCATAGATTAATTTTACATATTTATAATTCTTAAGTACTTTTTTCAATTTTGGATATCTAGTAGTGGTGAAAATATTAATTGCTCATTGGTATGAATTATATAAATTATATAATGATATAAAATCTTAATATAATTTTGGGTAAAGTTATTTGTAATCTCGGACCACTACAATGAATAGTAAAACTTAGTGACTTTTTTTTTTGAAAAAAAAAATACTTAATTTTAGTTAATTTTACTCAATTTTTAACTATTTTTTTAAAATTAATGTTAGTCCTTCAACACATAAAAATTAATTAAAGTTAAGGCGATTTTTCCCGAAAAAAGTAATTGAATTCGTTCATGTGGTGAGTATTTAGATAATCATTAGAATTTATTTTTCCTTTAAAATTATATCCAAAAATTTTGAGCTATAAAAAAATATGGTAAGAATTTGATTTTATAAGTTGTAGAAAAAAAAAATAAAAGCTTTATAAAAACTAATATTTTAATTAAATATATTTTATAAGATCATAAATAGAAAAATAAATATTTTATTCCTGGTTTTCTTATAATCCATCTTTCTTAAAATTATGTTCTTAAACGTATGACTTTGAAAACTTTATTCATCGTTCTCTCTTATGAGATCCATGATTCGAAGGTGTTACAAGTGTAAATGAAGTTGCATGTTTTACGAGTATTTTGGTATTTCTTATATGATTTGAAGGTCCATTTGCAATATGGATTGAAATACATAGGCTGTGTATACAGATGACTTGGTTTTAAGATAGATGGAAAGAAATGTAAGATTGTGAGAGTTTGAAGATTCAAGGGCATTTGGGTCCTCCCCTTTTGGTCTTCCAGTTGTTGTAGCAGGGGCATACCTCCTTGTTGCCATAGGTTCCAGGAGGAACACACAAACACTTGGCACAACACTTCTGGCAGAAGAACAAACATGGTTTCTTGTACTGTGTCTTTGAACATCTCTCCGCACAACGAGGACCACAATCTGTAATTAATGTTTTTTCATCATTCATTTTCTTTATTATATATATACATCCATCATTCATTCATACCTTGTGGTTGAAGACTGCCTTCAGTACTCCCATGCTGAAAACAAAGACAAAATCAGCACATGACAGTGAAAAAAAAAAAAAAAAAAAAAAACATGGTTGTTTTGTTACCTTCTTAGACTGATGTGCTGGTGCTGGTGCTGGAGACTGGGTGGTAGGAGCAATAACATTCTTAGCCTGAAGGTGACAACGTTAGTATATGCTACAGAAACATAAGAATGCATAAACATTGAAGATGTTATCTTACATGAGTGTCCATGAAAAGAAGAAGCATTGGAAGCAGGCAAAAGAGAAGGATGGTTAGGTTTGTAGGCATATTGATGACTAACTGCGAGACACAGAGGGAAGTTGTGTTATGTGAAGAATGGTTTCCGAGTAGAGTAGAGTTGAGTACTTATATAGAAATAATTGGGTGAGACTTTGTGTTACAAAAGAAGAAAAAATTGAAATATTGTATTTCTTATTGTATTTCATTCTTTCTTTTTTTTAACATGGTATTAGAGTTATGGTTAAAGTCTATTCTAACGAGTTTTAAGTGGGCATTTCTGTTTTTATGCATTGTCGGACCACTATTGGACTACCCAATTTCTACTATCACGCATGAAATGTTTATACTTCGACGTGAAAAGGGTGTGTTAAAAGTCCTACATCGACTAGAGATAAGGTCAATTTATAATATATAACTGAGGTGCAAACCTTACAAAACCTCGTCTTACAAGCCGATTTTGTGAGGTTGAATTAGGCTTAAAAACTCACCTTCTAAAACTTTGTCCATTATTTTTACTTGAAATGGTTCAGATTCTACAACATAGCATATTAAATGATATTTTAACAATTTTTTTTTAACAACTTTTTGACAACAAGATACCTGTTACCATTTCATTGATATGTTTGAATTTATTCTAAAAAAAATTATTTTAAACGAACCAATCACAAACAGTCACTGTCATGTATACGTTATAAAAAAAATTGTTAAAAAGACTTTTTCTCATATTAAATTGCCACTTCTCACACCTCATGTTTCTTATCACAACACGTTATCCTTCTCAATCACGCTGAATTTGTCTATACTCCTAACTATCATTCTTTACTCTCACAGCAGTTAATATTATTAGAATGTTGTGTTCAATTGTACCTAATTTTCATCTAATTTGTAGTAAAAGTGGTTAATATGTGAATATTTTTAGAAATAATAATGAGAGTTTTAGTACAGTAAGTGATGTTTGTAAATGATAGTGGTCCCAAACACCATAGTTTATTGTTTCTCATTTTCTTCACGTATTCAACACTTATCCATATCGTGTAATATTTTTTCATCTGCTGCTTCTCGTAATAAAAATGAAAATCTGCACCATTATGGTAAAAAAACTTTATTTTATAAATGAATATACAGGCTTCAAAATATATAACTAACTACAAACTTTATTTTATAAATGAATTTTGTATTGGATTAGAATTAAAATTCATATTTTAATATAGTAACAATTGTTAATATGTATTAAGTTTAAATAAAAGATATTAATATATATCTTTCTCAAATTGAAGAATTATAATACTACCTATTATCAATATTAACATAAAATAAATTATTAAAATATAAACAAAAAAGAAAATACTTAGCATAGATTTAAATAATGTGTAAAATATGAATATTTTAGTATATAAGTGATATTAAATAATTTTGCAGGCACTTCACTTTTATCAATCTAGTTCTAATTTCTATAAAGGAGGGTTGTTTTCTTAAGTTTATTGCCTGATTTACACTAACAGACTTTGTTCCTAATGTAGGTTGGTGTGTTTGAATAAAAGAATAATTTTAATAATTTATAATGATTTTATTTATATTTTAATTGGATTGTTAATTTTAATCTACACGAGGATAAAGGTTAAACCTCTAATATCGGTCTCTAATTATTTTAATGTAATTGGCCGCAATATTTGATGTTTTGACAACTATAATTTTGTAAAGAAATAAAAACAAGAAAAAATATATATATTGGAAAATAAAAGTCATAACTTATTTATTTTTCTTTAATATCTGTCTTTCATTTACTTATGTTTTTATTTCATTTTCATATTGAATTAATATTATTTCTTAATTTCCTTTTTTATTTACATCCAATATATTTATATAATTAAAGAAAAATACTAAGTTTGAAATTTCTAACATTATAATTATATATATGCGACTTTTATTTATCAGATATGCTATTGATGTTTTCCATCAATAAGTGTTTGCTAATTTTATCAAAATGCTTTTAACTAAATATATTCGTTTTCAACTTTAGACCAAAAACTAATATTTGAACCTTTAATTAATTTTAAAAATTAAAATTTATAATATAAATTGTTAATAAAAAGAAACCAAATTTAAAAATTGTAATTATTCAATTTTAAATTTGGTTTCTTTTTTATTATAGAATCTTTTTTTAGTTCTAAAATTTGAATGGAACTAACTAAGTACCAAATATAAGATAGTCAAAATTGTTAATTAGATATGGTAAATAACTCATTCACAAAGTAAGAATAAATATAAGCATTCACTGAGGTTAACAAGTACATTCTGATAATATTATTTAATATAAAAAATACTCTGAAAATTTACTTATTTTTATCAAAAGGAATTAGTACTGATATTTTGAATTCTCTAGAGAAAAAATAAAATATATTAAAAACTTTTTCAACCTTTCTATAACAGTATGTTACTGTTCCCATGAATGTGGAAATCGAATTAGAAGAATGGATATGTTGGTGGTTGAAAGAGAAACTTTGGAAATTATATAGCATCGAATCATTAGGGAATATTTATGTGACATAAGAACTTTTGGAACTCATATATAATCTTTTATTCTTTATTATTTGTTCCAAATGAAGGGTTATAGACACCTTTAAAATATAGAATAAAAAATCACAACTTTAAGATTGGAAAATATGAAATATTACATTTTTAACTAAAAATCTAAATTGAAGTATAATATAGAATAGATGCTGATTTTGTAAAGTAAAAATTAGATCTTTTAAGTTAGGGAATTTTCAATCATAATATAGAAAGTTTAAGTGAGGAGATTTTAGTATATGAAAGTAGAAAATTGAAAGAAAGATTAAAGAATTTGATGGATGCATGTGAATGATAGATTGTGACATGTGCATATAGAAAGCGATAGAAGAGAAAAAAACAGCATACAATACGATCTCAGCATTGCTTTATCTTGTCTTATTTTTACAAAGAAACAAGTTTCTAATCACTTGAATACCCGTGAACCCTTTCATGCATTATTCTTCTTTTTCTTTCTTACTCCCTAATTATTCATAAAAACACTTTTCTTTCTCAAAATAACCTTAAACAAACTTAATTAACGAACTCATAATGAGATTTGATGTTCTTAGTTTTGGCATACAAAATTCCCACATAGGACAAGTCGAAGAGAGAGAGTGAGATGTCTCAACCACACAAAGAGAAGTATTCAATTTGTTGTGTTCGATTGGTCTCGTGAAGAACCATTTGTTTGTATGTGTCAATTTTTTTTAGGGTTTTTACTTAAATTTGGATGCTTTGGCTAATAATGTATATATATCAAAATTCTCACTCCACCACATCAAAATTTGTTTGAAAGCATTTGTAGTAGGAAGATATCACATTGCAAGGCATATCCTCAAATCGTTAATTTCGAAAAAAAAAAAGTAATGATATTTTTAAATACAAATTTGTTACATTAATTCATTTAATATTATTTTTCATTTTTTTATAAAAATAAAAATTCATATTTTATAACTATTTTTATATTTATAATATATGTCAAATGAACGGTGATGTGTTCACCATATTATTATTCTTTGAAAAATGTTTTCTCAACACCTCAAGTCTATATGAAACCAAGATGGTAAAATATATGAATGATATATTAAGATGTGATAAAAAAAAATATATATGAATGATATATTAAGATGTGATAAAAAAAATAGACAAAAATAATGAGTTTTTATTAAATGGTTTAATTATTTGCAAGGTCTCTGTTTGATATGAGAATTTCAAATAAATTTTTTTTTATCTCAATTGAGTTCTTATTTTTATTAAAATTATTTCAATTAAATCCTTACTGTTAAATTGACCCAACAACATTATTGTTACATTCACATGACATACTGATGTTGGTTTTTAAATGACATGACTTACGTATTGTGTTAGTTACATGTATTTGAGTTGTTTTGAAATAAAAAAGTTGGAAAAACTTCATATAAAGTATAATTATGAGTCCCTAATTTCAATCCCTAAAAAAAAGAAATGTAGATGTTTTTTATTGTGCTTCTTCTTCGAGGGTGTTCGTTGTTCTTGAACTAAGACAAATTTGAAGGTGACCTATTCATATTTGTCTTCCACATGTAGTGGGTGGCAAAAGCAAAACCCTAATATCGTTTCTAGTGGTGGTAGATAATCTATGATTGATGATGTATCACCCGTTTGTCTTTGTAGAGAGAAATTTGTCTTAAGAACTATGAGAACTACTTAGAACATATACAAATAATTTTGTAACTCCCTTAAGTATTGAAGAAATATATTTTGGGATAAGATCATCTCTTATTTTATTCAATGTATTGCACTATTTTATAATACATGGTTCTCCCTTAACTTTAAGAGTTGTTACAAATCGGAGCATATAATTAGCAACGAACAATAACAGTAACAAATCTAATCTAATCACAACAAATTAGTAATCAACATTAAATGTGATAGCAATCGACATTAAATGAGAGATTTTCACGTTGAACCTTGATACGTTGAACCTAGACCTTTATTTTCCAACACTCCCCCTTAAGCTTGATCACAGATGTTAACTAGATTAAGCTTGTTTGTCATATCAATGAAGTTCACGCGTGAAAGTGGCTTGGTAAGCACATCAGCAACTTGGTGTTTTGAAGGCACAAAATTTAGCGAAATCTGCTTGCTCTCAATGTGATCATTGATGAAGTGTTTGTCTATCTCGATATGTTTGATACGATCATGTTGTACTGGATCTTTGGCGATGCTCAGTGTAGATTGATTGTCACAATTTATCTTAATCTGTCCACTAATTGATATCTTCATATCACCCAACAATCTATGAATCCATAATCCCTCACATACATCATTCGCAAGAGATCGGAGTTCTGCTTCTGCACTACTTCGAGCAACGACGGTTTGCTTCTTGCTTCTCCAAGTGACAAGGTTTCCCTAGACAAAGGTGCACATACCTGAGGTTGATTTCCTATCAATTGGAGAACCAGCCCAATCAGCATCGGTGAACACTTCAACTCCCCGACTGTCAGACTTTCTAAATAACAAACCCAAGCCCGGGGCTGATTTCAAATACCTCATAATTCGCATAACAGCCTCCATGTGAGTCTCAGATGGGTTGTTCATGAAACGACTCACCATACTTACAGCAAACCCAATGTCAGGTCTAGTGTGAGCCAAATATATGAGCTTTCCAACAAGCTTTTGATAACGTGTTCGATCAACTCCGACTTCCGTTGTTCGGCTATACAGTTTATGATTGGGGTCCATAGGGGTATCAATAGGTTTGCAATTGATCATACCTGTCTCCTTGAGTAGATCCATTGTATATTTCCTCTGAGATACCGAAATACCTTGCTTAGAGCGAGCAACTTCCATTCCCAAGAAGTATCGTAGTTGACCGAGATCTTTAATCTCAAATTCTGTAGCAAGAAGAGTCTTAAGCCGAACTATGTCCTCGACATCATCTCCCGTGATTACAATGTCGTCTACATACACACTCAGGATGGTGCAGTTCCTAGATGATAAGTGTTTAGTAAACAATGTGTGGTCGGCTAGACTTTGACTGTAGTGGTTTTGTTTTAAGACTTTAGTGAACTTGTCAAACCATGCCCTAGGAGATTGCTTCAGCCCGGACAATGACTTTCTGAGTCTACACACTTTGCCTTGATTTTGTTGAGTAGTAAACCCGGGAGGAATACACATGAATACTTCTTCTTCCAAATCACCGTTGAGGAAGACATTTTTCACATCAAATTGATGTAATGGCCAATCTAAATTTGCTGCAAGAGAGAGTATGATACGAATCGTATTAAGTTTTGCTACGGGGGCAAATGTCTCACTATAGTATAGACCATAGGATTGAGTGTACCCCTTTGCCACCAATCTTGCTTTTAATCTATCCACAGTTCCGTCTGCATTATGCTTTATCGTAAACAACCATCGACAACCCACAACTTTCTTACCTNGAGGAAGAGTTGTTAACTCCCATGTGTTGTTCTTTTCCAGAGCCTTCATCTCAACCTGTACGGCTTGCTTCCATTCAGTGACGCTAAGAGCTTCTTCAATGGATTGTGGAATTTGGATTGCATCAAGAGAGGATACAAATGCATGGTGGCTATCTGACAAATTTCCATAATATATGTAGTTCTCCATCCGATAAGGGCCGCATGATCGAGATTGTTTTCTTAGTGGAATTAGGAGATCCACATTAGTATCATTAAACATAGGAACTTGAGATGAATTAATAGTACCTGGTTGCTCTTCATGTTGCTCAGTGTCAGAAGCCAAGAACTTAGATTGAATATGTGATTGAGCTCTATCTTCTTCTGTTGGACATGGAATCGTGTTTGGGACACTCGATTGACTCGTGTTTGGGACACTCGACTGACTCGTGTTTGGGATAATTGGAATTGACGGACTCGTGGTGGTTGGACTGGCAGCGTCAAACTGACGTGAAATTTGAGATGGTTCGGTTGTTGGCAAGGGTATGGGTGTTGGGAAAACTGAGGACAAGATTGAGGGTTCAACATGATTTTGTTTCTCCCCCTAAAGCCAAGAGCTTGTGGATAAAAGGATTCTTGTTCATTGAATGTAACATCCATGGTGATGAAATATTTTTTGTGTGAGGGAGAGTAACATTTGTAACCCTTTTGAGTTGGTGAATATCCCACAAATATGCATTTAATTGACTTTGGATCAAGTTTTCCCTGATTATATAAGTGGACAAAAGAGGAACACCCAAAGATTTTTGGAGAGATTCGGGAAACTAACCGGTAAGCTGAAAATAACTCTTGGAGTTTCTGACATGGTGTTTTGAACTTAAGGACTCTTGAAGGCATTCGGTTGATTAAATAAGCCGAGGTGAGAATAGCATCACCCCAATAAAACTTAGGAACATGAGAGGTGAACATGATTGACCGGGCTACTTGTAACAAATGACGCAATTTACGTTCTGTAATACCGTTTTGTTGAGGTGTGTAAACACATGAACTCGTATGTATAATTCCATTACATGAGAAGAAATTGCTAAGGTCTTTGTTGAAAAATTCTTTTGCATTATCCGAGTGAAAATTGGTTATTCGAGTTTGAAATTGAGTAATAACCATTGAGTGAAACTGCTTGATTATTGATATGGTTTCAGATTTTGTTTTCATAAGATAAACCCAACATAGACGTGTATGATCGTCAACAAGAATGAGGAACCACCGAGCTCCATTGATTGAAGAGACTTCGGAGGCTCCCCAAATGTCACAGTGAATTTTTGAAAAAAGTTTTGATGCAACATAAGGTAATGGAATATAAGATGCACGAGTATGTTTTTCAACTGACACACTTCACAGAAAAAATCATTCACCTTTTTATTAATGAACAAATTTGGAAACAAGTGTTTGAGATACCCAAAATTAGGGTGACCTAATCGGTAATGAAGAAGCATAACATCACCAATTTAATTTGAAGAAAAACAGCAAGGATAAGACGGTGATATGGACTCTCGTGGATGAGGATGATGACTTGGTTTATTTGCAGAAAAATGGTAGAGCCCATTTATGAGTTTAGCACATCCAATCGTCGTTCCTGACTCCCGCTCCTGAAACAGACACAAATTGCTTTCAAATATTGTTAAGCATTTCAAATCCTTATTTAATTTTGACACTGATAAGAGGTTGCACTTAAGATCATGAATGTAAAAAACTTGATTCAATGTGAGTTTTTCAGAAAGTTTAACAGTTCCAACTCCCTTTATCGGTGACTTGCTTCCATCGACAATTGTCACAGTGGCACTCGAATTACACGAATTCAATGTAGAGAATAGAGACGAGTTACCAGTCATATGATCTGATGCGCCAGAATCAACAATCCATGAAAGGTTGTCGGTGGAGGTGAGGAGGGCTTTATGCTCACTATTTTCGTGCATGACAGTGTTGGCTTGAACGGATTCACTGGTAAGAAAGTCATCTTTTCCTTTTCCGCGAATGACCATACGAACGGATTGTGACCACGAAAGATAATTGTGACAAGAGAGTTTATGGTTTGTAATTTGCGGAGTGAAGGAATCCATTGCGATTTGGCTAAGGGAGGATCCGGTTGAGGATGAGTTCTCGCCAGTGGTGGTGAAGGATGATTGACCGGATGAGGGCATGGTTCAGGATACGATTACCGCTCTGATACCATGAAGAAATATATTTTGGGATAAAATCATCTCTTATTTTATTCAATGTATTGCACTATTTTATAATACATGGTTCTCCCTTAACTTTAAAAGTTGTTACAAATCGGAACATATAATTAGGAACGAACAATAACAGTAACAAATCTAATCTAATCACAACAAATTAGCAATCAACATTAAATGTGATAGCAATCAACATTAAATGAGAGATTTTTCACATTGAACCTTGATACGTTGAACCTAGACCTTTATTTTCCAACAAGTATAAGGTAAAAAAACATGGGAAAATTTTTCTCAACATCTCATGTCTACATGAAACTAATGATATAGATGTGATAAAAATAATGAATGAACTTTTATTAAATTCATCTTCACTACAGTTACTTACCAAGTTTTGAGAAAAAATTTCATCATCATAGGAGTAAAAGATGTGACATTACTTTTATAAAACACATTTATTTACGTAACTTGTTAATAAGGTAGAGAGTGTATGAAATCTTACAAAGTTACATCTCATAATTGTTCAAATAACAATACAAGAATAATTTTTGAGAAAGAGTATTGGTAAGATAAGAAGTGCGGTGATGCTGAGGGCTGTTTCTTCCTGCACCTCCGTTTTTTTTCTATTCTTTCACCCCATAAAACCTGATAATCTAATTTTACTCCTGGTTGAAATCATATTAGAATTCTGAAATTATTTACTATTGGGCTTTGAAGTCTTAGTCCCTTAAAACAAATGGGACTTTTTAGATAAAAAGTTATCTCAGCTTTCTACACCCCATAATTATTAACTGCACTCCCATAATACAACAAAAAGAATCACTCGTCACTCCCATATTCCGTGACTTTCACTCACTCAAAGGGGGAGAAGCACTTCAATTTTAAATTAAGTGAAAATATTATTACATATTTATGTCTCAAATTAATCATTCACTAAATCCTAATAAATAAAATATTAATTAAAAATAACATTTGAACGCATTTAAATATAAAGTAAAATTTATTAGTTTCTTTATAAAGTGCTTCTTGAATTCAATTTCACACCGAAAAAAGAAGAAATGCGGCAAGAATGTTCTAAAAAAACCTAGCACGTGCCATAACAAAGGCAGGCTTCACCTTTCACCATCCAATCTTACGTGGCACTTCATAGCCATGCAAACAACTACCTTACTCCACGTGTCTCCTCCACCACCTCGTTTTCCAAACAATTTAAGCACGATGCCCAGAAACCTCAAAACGACATAAATAATTATCATCTTCATCTCACTGTAACTCCGAAGCGAACCTTAACGGAAACAAAGTTTTGCTACAGTACGAGAATGTCACCACCACCATGGGAAGCTCTCATTCTCGTAGCCACCTACCTTGACCCCAAAACCCTAACCATAGCTTCTTGCGTGTCAAAGTCATGGTTCTCTTCCATGTCATCCGATCACGTTTGGAAGCCTCTCTTGACTACCCAATTTCCCTCTCTGGCCACCCTTTCCTCCGCCGTCGCCTACCGTCGCCTTTTCTTGATGGGCCACGCGGCTGCTGCACGCCGCAGCCAGAGGCCCCCAAAGCCGAGTCTCTCGCTCGAGGACCTTGTCTTTGCCGTCTCCGTCTCCACCCGCGACGGTGTTGTGGCTTCCGGTGTGAGAGCCGGTGAGAAATTGCGCATGGAGGCGGCGGGAATGTTTCGCTTTGGGGTAGGGTGTGACGGCGGCGTCGTTTTGAAGGAGGGGGAGGAGGAGGTGAGGGTGACGTGGAACGTGGTGCTGAAAGGGTGGGGAGGGGTTTTCACGGCAGTGGAGCGCGAGGGGAAGGTGAGACTGGTGGGTGGTGGAGAGGGGTGGTTCTGGGAGGAGATGCCGGCGCCGGGGTGCTGCTCCGGCGCGGTGGCGAGTGCGTTGGTGGGGGATTTGAAGGTGGGGATGTGTGAAGAAAAGGATGGAAATGGAGTGAGGGTGGAAGAAGTTGGTGTGGGGATTCTGAGGGTTGTCGATTGGAGGTATGTTAGTGTTGAAGATGGACTTAGGTATTTCCAACATTTTCTTCTCACTAATCATGTAACATAAATTTCTCAAAACAATGTATAAATTTTCTTAACCTTTGAAAAGACTTGCACTTTTAATTCTCTGAAAAATGTTAAGATTAGGATATATTAATTTATAAAGTTTATATTTTTAAACTAAATCGTAAGAATTTTAATTTTAATATTAAATTGTAAAAAAGTTCGAGATTGTTTATGGGGTATGTCTAAGAGGTTCACGGGAGTTTGTGACTAACCATGTAGGTTTTGCTTGCAATTTATTTAAATGTAAAATGAATAAGTAAACCAAAAACTTTGTATTCATTGATTAATACAATATAAAAATAGCATTGCTAAATGGTTTCGGTTAAAAAGTATACTATTTTAAATTAGTTTCAATTTTTATTTTTAAATATTAATGTTTTTGTTTTTTTTTTGTCATTAGTATATTTTTTATAAATCAAATAAATATATAAATTACCTTACTTTTAAAATCAATACATACTTTTAAAATTAATACGGATAAGATAAAATAAAATATATAAAATTAATACATATCTAAGATAAAATAGAAAGGTATAAAGAGATTGTTTAAAAAAACAGAAGTTAGCGTCTTAAAAAGGTTACTTCGAGTAGCTTCTCAAAAAGGCTAAAAGTTATTAAAGAAAATATTTATCAAAAACTGTAAATTACTCTAAGCAACAATATTTTGCTAATAAAAAATAGAAACTAAGTGAGATAATTACGAAGCTCGTGTTTTCCGAAAACAAAAACAATACTTTCACATGCATATTTCTTTCTACAGGTGAATCCCACTTTTTTTAATATTTATTAAGGGTTTTTAATTTTAATATTTATTTAAAGTGAAAAGATAACTTTGAAAAAAAAAAATTGAAAAGTACGATGTTAAATGAATTGTCACCTGGGCGTGTTAATGTACCAGGTGACAATTTCCACCTCGGCGTATCATACTAAGCGTGTCAATGTACAAGTGTTCTTCCGAACTTCCGAAAAATACATCGATTAAAGGGTTTGCACAAATCCTCCATCGGAAGACTAGAAAAAAAATCAGCAACTGTATTTTCGAGAACCTTAAGTATTATTTTTGCACGTTTAAGAAACATTTTTCAAAAGAGGTATTGATATTGAGAAAATGTTGTAAGATTCCAAAAAATTAATACTACAAGAAATTGGAATCCAGTGATTTATCTATAAAACTTTTGTACATGTTTTAATAAGGTTCTCGTTATTACCATTTTACTTTAAAGATAGAAGAAAAATATTCAAATTTGATATTATTGATAAAAGAAAAACTGACGAATAATATAGGAGTAATAAAGGATACTTGATTGATGGAGAATCAGTAGATTCTTTTGTTAGAATTATTTTAATTATAGAATAAATATTATAGTATTTTAAGTTTTTATTTTTAAGGAACATAAATATTAAGTTAATATTTTTATCTTTTTTAACTACATAGAAATTATGAAACATTTATTATATTGTTTAAAGGTAAAGTACAGTCCATTATTTTGAATCTGTAATGGTCAGACTTTATAGATAGGGAATGTGTTACTCACAACAGTTTTGATTCACTAAGCCACTCCTTTATTCAGAAAAAACATATCATCGAGTTTGAGTGAGTTAAGGTTTAGAAAACAAAATTGTCTCTGTTGGGATTACAAAATTGCAATGTCAAGAGGTACGCACCTTATTCTTCGTCTTTGCTTCCGCTGTTCTTGATCTGAATGTGTTACTATAATGTTTATATAACATGTTTAGATCAATTTTACTCTGCTCTATTTTTATCATTTGGTCTATTTTTTTTATCATTTGGTATCATTCCTCTGCCTTGCATGTTTTCGTCGATTTGGATTTTTGGTTTATGGACTTTATTATTTTGATGCTTTTAATCAGAGCTTTTATATTTAAAAGCAAAAATAAAATTGAAATTGTATCAAGAGGATCTTCGTTTTTTCTTTCTCTTACATTTCAGGATTTTGAAAAATCCTTTTGCTTTTCTTCATCTCTTTAATATAAAGAGGAAACTCTGTTTCTACGTTTCATTTTTGGGTCAAGTCATGACCTGTTACAGTATTGTTATTTTTTCAACCCTGCGTGTCTCCCTTCATCTTTCCCCTCTAGGAAAATTTGCAGACTTGGTAAAAGGCAATTAATCCTTGAACTTGATATACGTATGTTTAAATATTTTTGGATTAATAATTATGTATATTTTTGGATATTATTTGTATGTATATATTTGTTGTTATATGTGCAAATAAATATGCATTATTATTAATATATTTACATATTAAGAACTTTATGTAAATATTTATATATTATTATTGTTTTAGTTGTAATATAGTTTTAATAGATTAAAGAGTAGCCACAACATCTTTAATCAATTAAAATTGTATATAAAGTTTTGCTACATGAGAAACATTAGTTGTAAATAATTATTTAATATGATAAAATCTATCCACAGGAATTTTTTTCATATTTATATGATTAATTAGGATAAAATATTAAATTATATTTCTTAATTTTCCCACAGGAATTAAGAATAGGAACATAATTTGATAGTTTTATCATTAAAAGAATGAGTCTAATTGAGTAAGACTTTAGCCCACAGGCAAGTTTTATGTTAATAAACTCATTGGTAAAGACATGTTTGCATTGGTGGAACATGACATATAATTTGATAATTTTATCATTAAGATAATGAGTTTAATTGAGTAAGACTTTAGCCCAAAGACAAGTTTTATGTTAATATACTCATTGGTAAAGAAATGCTTTGCATTGGTGAAACATGACATATAATTTGATAATTTTATCATTAAGATAATGAGTTTAATTGAGTAAGACTTTAGCCCACAGACAAGTTTTATGTTAATAAACTTATTGGTAAAGACATGTTTTGCATTGGTAAAACATGACATTTATTTTAGTCTCAAATTATACATTAAGCATGTAATTTTGAATTTGTAGTTTCTCAATCTGTGAATTTTTCTGATATCAAGTGTGGTATTCCCAAGTTGAAAGGAGATAATTATAAGGTTTGGAAAGAAAGAGTTCTTCTTCATTTAGGCTGGATGGACATTGACTATGCTATTAGAAAACTAGAACCACCAGGTATTAATGAGACCAGCACTCAAGTTGACATTGATCTTTATGAAAAATGGGAGAGGTCAAATCGTCTCTCTGTTACGTTCATAAAAACTAATATTTCTGCTGGGATCCGAGGTTCAGTTGACCAGTATGAGAATGTCAAAGATTTACCAAGGGCTATTGATGAGCAATTTACTACATTCGATAAATCTCTTGCCAACACCCTTATAATGCAGTTTTCATCCTTAAAGCTCATTAGAATTAAGGGAGTGCATGATCATATCATGCGTATTAGGGACATTGTGGCTCAACTGAAAGCTTTGGAAGTTACCATGTTTGATTCTTTCCTGGTACACTATATTTTGTGCACTTTGCCTCACCATTATGCCCCCTTCAAAATCTCTTACAACACACATAAAGATAAATGGTCTATTAATGAATTATTGACCATGTGTGTTCAAGAAGTAGAAAGGCTATTAATAGAAGAAGGGGAGAGGGTGAACTTGACTACTTCTTTTGAGAATAAGAAGAACCAAGTTAATGTGAAGGGAAAGATTCCTACTAAGCCAGTTATTAAGAATGAGCCCAATTGTTTCTTTTGTAAAAAGAAAGGACACATGAAGAAAGACTGCTTGAAATTTAAGAATTGGCTTCATAAGAAAGGTTTCTAATACCTTACAGGGTATGCAAACCTAAGGAGGCCAGTGGGAAGTGAGCAATATATCTACTCAGGGAGTAAGATGAGTTCACATGTGGAGGCCATTGGAACGTGCAGTTTAGTATTAAGTAGTGGTTTTGTTTTGAATTTGGAAAAGACATTTTATGTTCCTTGTTTTTCTAAGAATTTGATTTCTGTTTCACAACTTATACCTTTGAATTTTTCATTTAATTTTACAGATTTTGGTTTTACCTTAATAAATAAATCTAAAGTTGTTAGTTTTGGTAAATTATGTGATGGCCTTTATTCCATTATTTTGCAAAACAATATTGTTTATGATTCTATGCACGTTACTACCGGGTTAAAAAGATGTGTTATGAATGAGATTTCTTCTGTTTTATGGCACCGTAGATTGTGACACGTCTCCATTGAGAGAATTAAGCAATTAGTCAATGAAGGAGTACTTAGTACTTTGGATTTTACTAATTTTGAGACTTAAGTGGATTGCATAAAGGGTAAGCAAACTAACAAGTCTAAAAGAGGTGCTAAGAGGAGTTCAAGTTTACTAGAAATTATTCATACAGATATTTGTTGTCCGGATATGGACGCCAGTAGTCCGAAATACTTCATCACCTTTATAGATGACTACTTACGTTATATGTATCTCTACTTACTTTGTTCTAGGATGAAGCTTTGCATGCCTTTAAAATTTTAAGGCTGAAGTTGAGATACAATGCGGAAAGCAAATCAAGATTGTGAGATCAGATAGAGGTGAAGAGTATTATGGTAGATACACGATGAATGAACATGGTGAGAAGTATGAGGAGTAATTCAAAACTTCCTCAATTCTTGTGGACTGAAGCACTAAAGACAGTTGTGTATATATTAAACTGAGTCCCAACCAAGGTCGTCTTAAAGACACCGTTTGAGTTATTCAAAGGTTGGAAACCAAGTTTGCGACATATACGCATTTGGGGATGTCCGTCTGAAGTGAGAATTTATAATCCACAAGAGAAGAAACTAGACCCAAGGACTATTAGTGGGTATTTAATTGGATAAGCTGAAAAGTCTAAGGGATATAGATGCTATTGTCCATCGCATAACACTAGGATTGTGGAGTCAAGAAATGCAAAATTTCTTGAGAATGACTTGGTTAGTGGGAGTGATCAATTTCCAAACATTGGGAAGGGAAGGGATCACTATGAAGCTCAACCCTCGAGCTCAAGTGATAGATTGGTTGTCGTTCACACCCCTCAAACACAAATGGGTGTTAGACAAGCAATAATTGAAGCTTCACAACATGCTGAAAATGACCTTACAAATCAAGTTGCTAATAAGGAACAAGTTGAACAACCTACTGAACAGTTGTCTGAGCAACAAGTTCCTCAAGAAAAAATGATGAGGCAACATTAAGAAGATCTACTAGAGTTAAAGGGCCAGCAATTCCTAGTGATTATATAGTGTATTTGCAAGAAGTTTACTACAATATTGGAGTTGCAAATGATCCTGAAACGTTTTCACAAGCCATGAGTTCTAAAGAATCAAACCTATGGCATTAGTGGCTCATTTTGATTTTGAGTAACATCAAATGAATGTGGAAAACAACATTCCTTAATGGTCATTTGGAAGAAGAGGTTTACATGAAACAACCTGAAGGATTCTCTTCTAAAGACAATGAGCATTTAGTTTGCAAGCTTAATAAATCCATCTATGGATTAAAACAAGCCTCCATCAATGGTATCTAAAATTTCATGATGTTATTACTTCATTCGGTTTTGAAGAAAATATCGTGGATCAATGTATATACCAAAAGGTCAGTGGGAGCAAGATTTGTTTCCTTGTTTTATACGTGGATGATATTTTGCTTGTAACCAACGATAAGGGTTTGCTATATGAAGTGAAACAATTTCTCTCAAAGAACTTTTACATGAAGGATATGGGAGAGACATCTTATGTCATTAGCATTAAGATCCATAGGGAAAGATCTCGAGGCATTTTGGGTTTGTCTCAAGAGACCTATATCAACAAAGTTTTAGAGAGGTTTAACATGAAGAATTGTTCACCAATTGTAGCTCCCATCATGAAGGGTGATAAACTCAATTTGAATAAATGTCCGAAAAATGATTTTGAGCGGGAACACATGAAGAATATTCCATATGCTTCAGCTATTGGAAGCCTTATGTATGCACAGGTTTGCACTAGACCTGACATTACATATGTTGTTGGAATTTTTGGGAAAATATCAGAGTAATCCAGGTGTTGACCACTGGAAAGCTGCAAAGAAGGTAATTAGATATCTTCAAGAAGGTAATTCGTATCTTGTTTTGAGACTATCTCGCATGGTGTATGGTTGAAGAGTTTCATTTATGGGCTTAGAGTTGTGGACTCTATTTCTAGGCCATTAAGGTTGTACTGTGACAACTCTATTGCGATGTTTATGGCTGAAAACAATAAAAGTGGATGTCGAAGTAAGCACATTGACATCAAATACTTAGCCATCAGAGAACGTGTTAAGGAAAAGAAAGTGGTCATTAAATACATAAGCACTGAATTGTGATTGTTGATCCTTAACTAAAGGCATGCCACTAAAGAATTTTAAGGATCATGTAGTACAAACGGGACTTGGTTCCATGATGTAATTTCATTATCAGTACATTTGGTATTTTTCAATGAAACTCTTATTCAGTTTGATGTTCTTCTCATATGTTTTTGTGCACATTTATTTTGAGAAGATATCATTTAGTTTTGATCTAGCATAAATATATGGTTTATGCATTAAGTTGAGAGCTAATGTTGATAGAAATATATATTGTGGTACATGGAAGATAACATTCACTATCAGAGGACCTATCGCCATGACTCATATATATTCTGTCACTTATTGTGGTTAATAATTGGATTAATGGACCAAGTGGGAGAATGTTAGAATTATTTTAATTATAGAATAAATATTATAGAATTTTAAGTTTCTATTTTTAAGGAACATAAAGTGGTCCATTAAGCCAATATTTTTATCCTTTTTCACTGCACAGAGGTTATGGAGCAGTTATTATATTGTTTAAAGGTAAAGCCCAACCCATTATTTTGAATCTGTGATGGCCAGACTCTATATATAGGGAATGGGTTACTCTCAGTTTTGATCACTAAGCCTACTCATCTATTCAGAAAAAACACACTATCGAGTTTAAGTGAGTTAAGGTTTAGAAAACAAAATTGTTTCTGTTGAGATTACAAAATTGCAATGGCAGGAGGTATGCACCTTATTCTTCATCTTTGCTTTCGTTGTTCTTGATCTGAATGTGTTACTATAATGTTTATATAACATGTTTAGATCAATTTTACTCTGCTCTATTTTTATCATTTGGTCTATTTATTTTTTTATCATTTGGTATCAGAACCTGTTCATTCCTCTGCCTTGCATGTTTTCATCGATTTGGATTTTTGGTTTATGGACTTTATTATTTTGATGCTTTTAATCCAAACAAAATTCCCAAATTAACGTAAATTTGATTACAATTTTTGTAATCTTAATCAGAGCTTTTATATTTAAAAGCAAAAATAAAATTGAAACTGGATCAAGAGGATCTTCGTTTTTTCTTTCTCTCAAGTTTCAGGATTTTGAAAAATCCTTTTGCTTTTCTTCATCTCTTTAATATAAAGAGGAAACCCTGTTTCTACGTTTCAGTTTTGGGTCAATTCACGACCTGTTACAATATTGTTATTTTTTCAACCCTACGTGTCTCCCTTCATCTTTCCCCTCTGGGAAAATTTGCAGGCTTGGTAAAAGGCAATTAACCCTTGAACTTGATATATGTATGGTTAAATATTTTTGGATTAATAATTATGTATATTTTTGGGTATTATTTGTATGTATATATTTGTTGTTATATGTGCAAATAAAATATGCATTATTATTAATATATTTACATATTAAGAACTTTATGTAAATATTTATATATTATTAATGTTTTAGTAGTAATATAGTTTTAATAGATTAAAGAGTA